>NC_045979.1:5889766-6129766 GCF_010909765.2 Amblyraja radiata | reverse complement strand
CCTTAAGAGAAGTTTCTTAAATTACATTTGATCACCAGAGTTTGCCGTTCCCCCCCTTTTGACTTTCTCTCTGTTGCTTTTATCTTATTTTCTATTCCAAATTGTGACGTGATTTTTAATATTACTATGGTCAAAGATTCCTCAGAGTTACAATGACAGAAAATCCCTCGAATTAAAAAACACATTCAACACTTCAGATCTTGCCTTACATGCCAGTTCAGGATTATCTACAGTACAGCCTTTAAATGCCCTTGATGTGCTTCTGTTTGAGTAAAACACAGAATCCATATAACCTACACCCATGTCGAGGTGATTGAATTTCAGGTCATTTCAGAGATAACCCAGTCTCCGATATTGTTGACAGTTTCTCACCAGAAAACGCACGGAGACTCCTTGAACAAAATCCTTCAGTGATGTTGGCAATCCTTCCTTCACATGCAATAGATTGAGAAATGTCAACATTTTTCATTGTTCATGCTGCTTCTACAGGAGAGAACATTTTGTTTCACTTTATCTGAAGAAGTGTGTGTGTGTGTGTGTGTGTGTGTGTGTGTGTGTGTGTGTGTGTGTGTGTGTGTGTGTGTGTGTGTGTGTGTGTGTGTGTGTGTGTGTGTATATGTGTGTGTGTGTGTGTATATGTGTGTGTGTGTGTGTGTATATGTGTGTGTATGTGTATGTGTGTGTGTGTATATGTGTGTGTGTGTGTCTGTCAGTCTGTCTGTCTGCGTGTATGTGTATGTGTGAGTGTGTGCGCGTGTGTCTCTCTGCATGTATACGTATGTGTGTCCATATGTAAGTGTCTGCCTGTGTGTGCGCCTGTCTGTATGTATGTGTGTGTGTGTGTGTCTGTCTGTCTGTATGTATATGTGTGTCCATATGTGAGTGTCTGTATGTGTGTGTGTGACTGTCAGTCTGTCTGTCTACATGTATGTGTGTGCACGTGTGTCTCTCTGCATGTATACGTATATGTGTCCATATGTAAGTGTCTGTATGCATGTGTGTGTGTCTGTGTGTATATGTGTATCCTTATGTGAGTGTCTGTATGTGTGTGTGCGACTGTCTGTATATGTGTGTGTGTCTGTCTGTCTGCGTGTATATGTGTGTCCAGGTGTGAGTGTCTGTAAGTGTGTTTCGAACCATGAAGCCGAATATAAAACATATTCCAACATCAGTTATAATAACTTTTACTACGAGAATATACTCTGGATTTATGTAAAACTTTATTTGTGCGAGTCCACCTTTGACTTTATACATAGGGGTATTTATGCATGTGCCAGATTCTGTAGATGCCCATATCCGTCTGCTTTTCCATTTCCTTTGTTGTAAAATCATTCTAATATCTGCATTTAGGCTTTATTATAAATTCTTTCAGATTCACTATGTGTTCAGAATTTTTTTTAAGGAAAGGGAGTTATCACAGATCATCGACCGAATGGATCTCAACATATATTTGTCCTTACTGAGATATTGTTGCATTGGGAACATATAATGCATTCCATATTTAGGGTTATTTTACATTCTGTCCTTGCTTTAGTCACCGTGTTGGATTTGTAGTCATCAGTTGTATTAGGAAACAATTTACACGTATTACAAGTTACATTGAATTGGTAGGTTTTATAACTGTGTATTTAGACCGAGACTTAATATTTGGGCCCATGCATAAAACACCAGCTAGTTGTCCACAGCAGAAAGAACCCTTCCTCACAGCACAATGCTTTGTATCAACAGAGTGAATTTCAGAGGCAGAGTAGCACTTGCCATTGTGTCTCCCTCTCCAGACCAGGAGCGAATTTCTAGGCACACATGACTGCACTCAGAATGTTCTCAATCTTTGGAATACACTGCTTAGATAATCAGTTGCTTCAAACATATTCAGATCGAAGAGTGATAGATTCTCAAACACAGACATTCTCAAAGACATGGGAATCAGGCAGAAGCAGAGGCTTCGCTGGTCAGGCCACATTTCCCGATGTTGGGGGAGTCCAGAACCAGGGGCCA
This sequence comes from Amblyraja radiata, assembly GCF_010909765.2. NCBI lineage: Eukaryota > Metazoa > Chordata > Chondrichthyes > Rajiformes > Rajidae > Amblyraja > Amblyraja radiata. The sequence continues at coordinate 6,127,768 of NC_045979.1, read as the reverse complement.
CAGTTTAAGAATAAGGGGTAGGCCATTTAGAACACAGATGAGGAAAAACTTTTTTCACCCAGAGAGATGTGAATCTGTGGAATTCTCTGGCCTCAGAAGGCAACGGAGGCCGATTTTCTGGATGCTTTCAAGAGAGAGTTAGATAGAGCTCTTAAAGATAGTGGAGTCAAGGGATATGGGGAGAAGGGGTACTGATTGTGGATGATCAGCCATGATCACAGTGAATGGCGGTGCTGGCTCGAAGTGCCGAATGGCCTCCTCCTGCAGCTATTGTCTGTTGTCTATTGTCATTTGGAGTATTGTGAGCAATTTTGGGCACCATATTTGGAAGGATGTGCTGGCTCTGCTGAGGGTCCAGTGGAGGCCTATACTTGTTGAAGTTTAGAAGGATGAGGGGAGAGTTAGAATCTGGATCACACTCTAGCGAGGGTGGAAAAGGCAGGAAAACTAAAAACTTTTAAGAAGGATTTAGATGAGCACTTGAAACTCTAAGGCATAGAGACTATAGACAAAATGTTCGTAAATGGAATTAATAGAGACGGGTATTTGTTACCCAGTACTTGTCTAGGAGCCATTATTACATCAATGAAGGGGACAGCAGCCACTAAGGGGGTCAATGTCTCCTCATGAGAGCTGGCGCATTTCATAAAAACATTTCACAAAAGCAAGTGACTGGCATCATGTGAACCGTATCATTCGGCTTTGTCGCTGATTACAGCGAATGAGGCGCAGTTGTCCATCATGAAGCAGAGATTCAAAAATAGGAAACAAACAAGGAGAGAGAACATCTGGCTCGCTCATGCAGCAGCTGACAACACCGGCATTGTAATTGTCCCTCAGCTACAGCTCCACAAGATCAGCCATGATTGAATGGCGGAGGAGACTCGATGGGCCGAATGGCCTCATTCTACTCCTGCAACTTGCTCAAAGGATTGCTCTTATTCATGCAGTTGACAGCCAGCCACTGCACATGCCTCTTGCTTCTTTGTGCTCAATGAGTCTCTTCCCTTTCCAGAGGAGGCGGCTTCACACACCCTCTTCTAAATAATTGGAGTGGGGGTCTTGGAGAGAGCGGCTTTCAGAGAGGTTGCCAGCCAAGGGTCAGGGTTCGTGTTAAATCACTTTATTTTCTGTCAGCCCCTAGCTTTCAACAAGTAATCTTTTCCATTTCACTCTCCCCTGACTCTCAGCCGGAAGAAGGGCCTCGACCCGAAACGTCACCTATTCCCCTTCTCCAGAGATGCTGCCTGTACTGCTGAGTTACTTCAACTTTTTGTGTCTATAAACCAACATCTGCAGTTCCTTCCTACACAAGTAATCTCATCCAACCAACTAGCCCCCACCCCAAGATATGACAGTATTTTACCATTGAGTGCACACTTTATACACAGCCACACTCGGTGTGGCAAAATCTCCCACATATCCAGATATTCATCTGACTGAGGCCCAACGCATAGAAGACGGGTGGAATGACATCTCTGTGCTGTTGGCTTCAAAGGTAGATGGGGAAAATTGGTTCTAATGGGGCAAGTAGACCCTTGCCTTGCCCTCCACTCACCAGGAAAGGACACATGTGGAAAACTGATCCTTCCTCATGATGTCTACATGATGAACCCACGTACGGCTCTTGGAAGAATGGTCTTGGTTTCTAAACCCATCACTGGCTTTCACCAGGATACTGAATGTTGTGTGGTGAGGGGAAAGAAAGGCCTGTCTTATCTGAGGGCTGACAAGATTGGTGTAACATTTATGACAGGCATGGATAGGGTGTAGATAAATGGACAGGCGCTTTCCCCGGTGGAACTATCAAGGGCAGCTGTCAACTGGAGAGGGCAGAGGGCATAAGGTGAGATAAGGCAAGTTTAAAGGACATTTCCAAGTTTTTACACAGACGTGACTGGGACTCACTGCCAATGGAGGGGAAGCAAATTTCATAGCAATGTTTAAGAGGCATTTATACAGGTACATGAACAGGCAGAGAATAGAGGGGATATGCTGGCAGATTGAATTAGTTTAGATAGGCACCATGGTCGACACAAACATAAAGGGCCAAAGAGTCTGTTGCTGTGCTGTACTGTTTTATGTTTTATAATAATAATAATAATGGATGGGATTTATATAGCGCCTTTCTGGAATACTCAAGGCGCTTTACATCGCTTTACATGTTCTATAATTATTCTCTCATGTCACATCATCTTTGCTGAGTGGAGGGGAAGGTGAATGCAAGGCTTGTTAGCCCATGCCCAATGGTCTTACTTGATAAGGTGGCATGAGAGGCAAGACTAGATGGTAGTTGGTAGGACTTAAGAACTTTAAGATAATACCTTTTCCCTGGTACCAGTGGAGACCAGTGAGTGAAGATAAACTGACCACCCTCGTGTCCTGGGTCCACTGCCCAGTTGGGCAGTTAATCCACTACCGTCATCCTTCACCACTGATGGTCAAAATGTAACCTAAGCACTCAGGACAGGGTTAAATGGCTGGAGAAGTAAAATTAAAAATGATGAAGGACATACATGCAGTGAATAATTGGAGCCCATTCCACTGTCAGGGACATCAGAGGCTTCTCAGATTAGACAATCATATCATGGCTCATGATTCTTCCTCAATGATAGACATCAAATGCTGGAGTAACTCAGTGGGACAGGCAGCATCTCTGGGGAGAAGGAATGAGTGACGTTTCGGATCGAGACCCTTCTTCAGACCCGAAACGTCACCCATTCCTTCTCTCCAGAAATGTTGCTTATCCCGCTGAGTTACTCCAGCATTTTGTGTCTATCTTCGGTTTAAACCAGCATCTGTAGTTCCTTCCTACACTATTCAGCACAATGCCTCAATGAATGAAGGCAAGCTAATTATATGCCTTCACTTCCACTCTATCTACTTGTGTTACCTATTGATCTGGAACACACAGGCTGAAAGGAAATTAGATTGCATAGAATGTTTCAAAGGAAAACTGAATAAAAACATAGAAACATAGAAAATAGGTGCAGGTGCTGGCCATTCGGGCCTTCGAGCCAGCACCGCCATTCGATATGATCATGGCTGATCATCCACAATCAGTACCCCGTTCCTGCTTTCTCCCCATATCCCTAGATTCCGCTAGCCCCAAGAGCTATATCCAACTGTCCCTTGAATACATCAGATACAATAGATATTTACAAAAAACATTTGCATAAGGTGTGGGTTCAGAAGCAGGGCTAATTCATAGCATTCCTATGGCAATTAATATGCATTTTTGTTTTCCACGATTGTCTGATTTTCAGCAATTTATTTGAAACTGTATTGGTGCTGTTTTAAAGCAGTGATGTGATCTGACTGAACTGATCTCGCCCGCAGGTATATTGGGGCTCTGGGAGCTCGTGTGATCTGTGACAACATCCCAGGACTGGTGAACAAGCAGCGGCAGTTGTGTCAGAAGCATCCTGACATCATGCAATCAATAGGGGAAGGAGCCTTGGAGTGGATACGGGAATGCCAGCAGCAATTCCGGCATCACAGGTGGAACTGTAGCACCCTGGCCAGGGACCACACTGTATTTGGCAAAGTAATGTTGCGTAGTAAGTTTTTTTCAAAGAAAACTTTTCTGGTTTCAAATGGTACGGAAGAAAAGCAGCAGAAGTGGGAGGGGGAGCGTGCCAATTTTAGTGTTCCTTTGGCCTAGTTGATCGTAGACACATATTTTCTTCATGATGTCAGTGGGAGATGATAACTTTCAGCATATTCCATTGCAAATCTCAATCGAAGTTTTAATGGTAATTAGGGTAGTCTCCTAACCTTCTGAATTTTTCTGGAGTCTCCAAGTAAAGAAAATGAATATCTTTAAAGGGGAATCCACCAAGATTTAATAGTAACCTGCGGGGCAACCTTTTCACACAAAGGGTGGTGGGCATATGGAAAGTGCCGCGAGAGGAGGTAGCTGAGACTGGTACTATAACAACATTTACGTGACATTTGGACAGGTATTTGGATAAGAAAGTGGTTAGAGGGATATAGGCCAAACGTGCGCAGGTGGAAGCATCTTGGTCAGCATGGGCAAGTTGGGCCAAAGGGCCTGGGTCCATGTTGTATGAGCCCATGGCTCGATTATACTGTGCCTTTATAAATTGACAATGACTGCATACTTTTGTTGCTCGTTTTGTTCAATTATTATCTGAATTGCATGTGGTGGATTAAAGGCCATTTAACCGTCTGTCGAGATAATAAAAATCTGTTCATTTTCTTGACATGAAGAGAATAATTCTTCTGAGGAAATCTGTAGAAAAAATATTTAACTTGCATCCTTGATGATTTGGAGCATTAATGAAGAAAAACAGCTCCGTCAAAGATGGTTTCTTATGAATGAGAAGTTCAACCTTGCTCTGAGTGTGGAGGTGGATGTAAAAATGTCCAAAGCATGAGTTAAAACGGACTAGTATTCCTCCATCACCAAGACAGGCTCTTTGGTTATTTAGACACAAAAAGCTGGAATAACTCGGAGGAGTCAGACAGCTTCTCTGAAGAAAAGGAAAAGGACTGAAGAAGGTCTCGAATTGAAACGCACCTATTCCTTCTCTCCAGAGATGCTGCCTGTCCCGCCAAGTTACTCCAGCTTTTTGTGTCTATCTTCCGTTTAAACCAGCATCTGCAGTTCCTACCAAGACTCTTTGGTCATTTAGCTCATTGTCCTCTGGCGTTGTCAAATGAATACATTAAGAATTAAATAAATACAATGAGCTCATGTTCACTGTCATGTTTGCCTATGTTATGATGAATTATATTTAAATAGTAGTATTAGTACAGATAAGGACCTCAATGCAGAGAGAAGAGACTGCAGGTGCTGGAATCTTGCAAAAACAATCTGCTGGAGTCACTCAGTGGGCCAGGTGGCATCCGTGGAGGGAAATGGACAGATGACCATTTAAATGAGGACCTTGCTTCTGGAGTCGAGGGATAATTGCTGGTAGAAAGAGCGGGAACTGGCAAGTGATTGGTGGGACCAGATGAAGAGGGTTTGATTGGTAGATGTAAACGGTGGTGTGAGAAAGGTGAAGATACTCTTTAGACTCTACTTTAGAGATACAGTACAGAATAGGTCCTTCAGCCCATTGAATCCACACCGACCAGCGATCATCCCAGACAATAACACTATCCTACACACTAAGGACAATTTACAGAAGCCAATTAACTACCAACCTGCACGCCTTTGGGATGTGGGACGAAACCGGAGCACCAGAGTAAACCCGCACCGACACAGGGAGAACGTACAAACTCCTAACAGACAGCACCCGTAGTCAGAATCGAACGCGGGTCTCTGGCGCTGTAAGGCAGGAACTCTACCGCTGGGCCATCCCTACTGAAATGGGGGTGGTAAGTGGAGAATGCAAAGAGCTGCAGATCTTTGAATGTGATAGGAAAGGAAGGCGGGAAATGTAGGGCCAGAGGGAGGGACGGTGTATAGATGGGGACAGGAGAGGGGCAAGATGGGGACCCAAAAGGTGAGTGATGAGATGACGGTGGAGGTGAAGGAGGAGAAAGGCAGATTTATGTTTAGGTTTATTAATGTTATGTGTACCAAGGCACAGCTGAAAGCTTTGTTTTGCATGCTATCCAAAGATCAGATATAACATACATAGATATAATAAGTTCAAACTCCAGTACAATAGATAGAGCAATGGGGAAGATACAGAGTGTAGATTAGAGTTCTCAGCTTTGTAGCACATCAGTTCCTTAGACAAAGTACAATGCCCTCAATGTGGAGGAGGTGAAGCAAACGGTATCCTATATTATGGAATGACCGTTCAGAAGCTTTATAACAAAGGGAAGAAGCTGTTCCTCGGTGTGGTGGTGTGTGCTTTCAACCTTCTGTAACGTCTGCCAGATGGGAGCAGGGAAAGGAAGGCTTGACCGGAGTGGGACTAGTCTTTGACTATTTTGGCTGCTTTTCCCGAGGCACCGTGAAGTGTAGATGGAGACAGCGGTGAGAAATCTGGTCTGTGTGATGGACTGACGGGGCTACATCAACAACTCTCTGCAATTTCTTCCAGTCTTGGGCAGAGCCGTTCTCAAACCAAGCTGTGATGCAACCCGACATGGAGCATCTGCAGAAGTTAATGAGACAGAGTCACTGGGGACATGCACAATTTCTTCAGTCTCCTCGGGAAGTAGAGGCATTGGTGTGTCTTCTTGGCTGTTGCATCGATGTGGGTGGTCCATGGCAGATCATTGGTCCATGGCAGATCATTCCACATCCACATCGATGCTGATGGGGAATGTACCACCATGTTTCCCGAAGTCAACAACTAACTCTTTTGTCTTGCTGACATTGAGGGAGACGTCGTTTCCCTGACCACATATCACTAAGTTCGCTATCTCCTTTCTGTACTCCGTCTCATCATTGTTCATGGTGCTACCTATCAAGAAGAGGAAGAACCAAAATTAGTGATTATATCTCACATCACCAAGGTCAAAGATGACCTCCATGTGAGAGTGTTCTCATTAGTAAAAATAGAAAAATAATGAATTATTCTTGAGCACGATTGCATGAGCAAGTGAGATGAAAGTTCATAAATGTCAGTCTTTTCCTTCATTTTCCTTCCTTTCCTTTATTCCCGTTCTGCACTCCTTCCTCTTCCAGCAGTTTCCCTCTTACAACAGGCATTCCTCCTGTAATTCAGGGGCTCAGCTCCAGAGACTGTAACCTCACTGAGCGCTGTTCATTCCGCACACTGCCGCAGATCTCCTGCAGTTAAACGCAAAATGCACAGACCCTTGGCTAGAATTGCTGTCTGTGCATTTTAAGTGGTGCAACAGCAAGCCAACAGCCTGCAGAATGTCAGCTTTGCTCACGAGCTGCGAGGTGCTGAGTACTTGCCATCACGCCAATTCCTGGAAATTACTTCTGGAAAGACAAAAATTGTGAATTAAAGAGATGCCACACACAGACACAGACATACACACTGCTATGGAAAATGAAATGGAAGTTCCACTCACAGGAACTAGTGAGCAGGGCGATACCCCCCAGTATCTATCCAGAATGTCTTCTGTTGGATAGACAGTGCGGAAAAGTTTGTACGTTACTTTCAAAAGCAACTTCATCACGTGGAGAATGGTGGAGCAGGGGGAATGGGGAACATACTGCTGCAATGAGTATTTGTGAAACAGATGTAGACGCCTTTAGTAGCAAGCTAGATAAACAGGGGGAAGAGAGTGGACCAAAGGTTATTTCACTATGTTACACAACAAGGCGAGGGAGGAAACTGATGCAGCGTGCAGCATTGTTGAAGCCAATGGCCAATCATTGGGCTGTAGATTCCTTTTACCAACAGTCCTTACTCAGTGCCTCAAAGGAAACAAAATGTCCTGCTTTATTCGACCTATCAAGCCAACAACCACTTGCCCATGGAGGTTAGTTTTATTATAATTAAAAGAGGCAATATCCAGAATAGAAAGACATTTCATATGCAGATAGGGCTCCTTAAATTGCAGGAAATCTCCACATGATGCCAGGAATACTGAGGGCAGGACAATCTATCAGCTGTGAGACTGTCCACAGCATGAATCTTCACACTAAGAGAACAGATCCTCAATCGGTTCCTTCACAGGTAATAAACTAGCATCATCTATTAGCTTTGACTCAGCTGGTAACACAGATGCTTTTTAGTCAGTAGGTGTGAAACCCCAGATAGTCACCTTTCAATGCATCAGTAAGGAAGTGCTGCACTGTTTGAGTTCCCTGTTGGCCGTATCCGCTCTTTCAGATGGATGTGAAAGATCTGGGGTGCTGGCCTTCATTGCCCTGCAGCATATAATATAAGAGCATAGACATCACGGCAAAGGCTGTAACTGGAATATTGCATGTGTTCTGAATAGCATATTGCATGCACTACATGACTCCACTGTGCAGGGTGCAGAGGAGTTTTACCAGGATGCAGGCCAGGGATGGACCTTCCAGTTCCCAAGAGACCCTGGAGTGATTGGGTTTGGCAGAGGAGGTTCTGATGTGGGTGCAGAAAATATGAGGGGCACTGATAAGCTGGAGAGTGAGCAAGCTTTCATGATAAAGGGGCTGTCCCACTGCGGGGACCTAATTTGCGAGTTTAGAAGAGTTTGAGCTCGACTCAAACTGGCAGAATGGTCGACACGTGGTCCTAGGAGGTCACTGGAACTCTCCTTCATGCTCGAGGGAATTTCCCGCATACTGAAAACTTTTCCGCGAGTAAAGATTGGTCGGCATGGTTCTTTTGAACTCGTAGTGCAGTGGAGTGGGGTTGCTATGTAGTTACAGGGAGTCGAGGGCAGCCGTAGGCCATCTCCTTCGCTGACTGTGCATTTTAATTGGCTCATTGGAGTTTTCGGAACCAAGAAAAACCGACCGGTAGGTTAAATGCCCGCTAAACTTTATTAAAAGTTGGCTGGCTTCTTAAAAGTGTCTCCACTCCTTCTCCCCCCTTCTCCCCCCTTCTCCCCCCTTCTCCCCCCTTCTCTCCCCCTCTCTCCACTTTTCTCCCACCCCCCCTCCCCCCGCGCTCTCTAAAGGACTTACCGTACACTGTGCCAGCCGTCTTTTACCTTCCTGTTCATCGCGGGTGTGATTTCAGACAGCGCTCCCCTGCTTTCCCTGGCCCCTGCCTTTGCAATGTGTGTGTGTGTGTGTGTGTGTGTGTGTGTGTGTGTGTGTGTGTGTGTGTGTGTGTGTGTGTGTGTGTGTGTGTGTGTGTGTGTGTGTGTGTGTGTGTCTGTCTGTGTGTGTGTGTGTCTGTGTGTGTGTGTGTGTGTGTGTCTGTGTGTGTGTGTGTGTGTGTGTGTGTGTGTGCGTGTGTGCGTGTGTGCGTGTGTGCGTGTGTGCGAGTGTGCGTGTGTGCGTGCGTGCGTGCGTGTGTGCGTGTGTGCGTGTGTGTGCGTGTGTGCGTGTGTGCGTGTGTGCGTGTGTGCGTGTGTGCGTGCGTGTGTGCGTGTGTGCGTGTGTGCGAGTGTGCGTGTGTGCGTGCGTGCGTGCGTGCGTGCGTGTGTGTGTGTGTGTGTGTGTGTGTGCGTGTGTGCGTGTGTGTGTGTGTGTGTGTGTGTGTGTGTGTGTGTGTGTGTGTGTGTGTGTGTGTGTGTGCTGACGGTCGATCCAGCTCGAGGCCTTTCAGGCGATCTTGAAGGTCGAAGACCGTTGCTGAAAAGTCGTGTTAGTGGGACAGGCCCTTAACAGACGCATCTAACACCAACGAGCAAAACCTTACACTCAGGAGTAAACGAGTTAGTCTGAATAAAGAATATTTTTCACCCAGTAATTGTTTGCCATCTGGAACACACTATTGATGGGTGATCAGCATGGACACTATGGAACAAACAGGATAGATAAAGGTAAGCCAGTAGATGTAGGGTATAGAAGCTATTTGGCATGGTGTCACATAAATGTTTACATAAATAGTTAAGAGCGTGCAGGGTTACGAGTAAAATATTGGCATGGGTACAAGATTGAGTAACGAACAAAAAACAGCAAATCAAGATAAATGGGTCATTGTTGGATTACACATGAACAACTAATGGGGTCCCACAGGAATCAATGCTGGAGCTTTCACTGCGTACAGTCCATGTTAATGATGTGAGTGAGGGAGCAAGTGTAATGTAACCTGATCTGTTCATGGTATGAAGATAGTTGGGTTAACAAGTTGTAAGTAGGACACAAAGAGCCTGCAAACTGATACAAGGGAGTGCGTAGATGGAACATAATATGAGAAAATATGTGGTTATCCACTTTGGAAGGAAAAATTAAGAACAAAGAGACCACAAAATGTTGCAGTATAATTCAAGATAAATTCTTGATCTCTCAATCTATCCCATTACAGTCCTTGCACTATTTTATCTGTACTTTATTCTAGCTGTAAGACTATATATTACAGATAGACACAAAAAGCTGGAGTAACTCAGGGGGTCAGACAGCATCTCTGGAGAAAAGGAATAGGTTTTCTCCAGGGATGCTGTCTGAACCGCTGAGCTACTCCAGCTTTTTGTGGCTATCTTCGGTTTAACCAGCATCTGTAGTTCCTTCCTGCATAGTCTATATACTACGTTGTGTCTCTTTTTTTTCTTTATTGATGTATGTATGTACATATATATTGTACAGGGACAGCAAATAATCTGGAAGGCTTATGTAATATTGGCTTTTATTACAATAGCTATGGAGTTTAAAAGTATAGATACCACATCTGAAGTGCTGTGTATTGATTTGATGTCCATGTTCACAGAAGGATACATAGAAACATAGAAAATAGGTGCAGGAGTAGGCCATTCGGCCCTTCAAGCCAGCACCGCCATTCAATGTGATCATGGCTGATCACCCCCAATCAGTACCCCGTTCCTCCCTTCTCCCCATACCCCCTGACTCCGCTATTTTTAAGAGCCCTATCTAGCACTCTCTTGAAAGCATCCAGAGAATCCGCCTCCACCACCCTCTGAGGCAGAGAATTCCACAGACTCACCACTCTCTGTCAGAAAAAGTGTTTCCTCGTCTCTGTTCTAAATGGCTTACCCCTTATTCTTAAACTGTGGCCCCTGGTTCTGGATTCCCCCAACATCGGGAACATGTTTCTTGCCTCTAGTGTGTCCAAACCCTTAACAATCTTATATGTTTCAATGAGATTCCCTCTCATCCTTCTAAACTCCAGAGTGTACAAGCCCAGCTGCTCCATTCTCTCAGCATATGACAGTCCCGCTATCCCGGGAATTAACCTTGCTGCACTCCCTCAATAGCAAGAATGTCCTTACTCAAATTAGGGGACCAAATTTAGGGTGAATTTTCCTACTCTGGCTTTGGTTTTTAATGTTCGTATGCTTCTATAGGTGTCCTGGTCAAAATGCCTAATTGCATCCTTAATGTGTCCTTAACATGCAGCCTCCAAAACTACTTGTGTGTCCTTTATTTATTTGGCACAATGCACGGAGGCTACTGGCACTCCTAGTCATCTCAATCAATGTGCAACACACATTTTGATGTTACTTGCAAAAAAATCATTTTCACATAACTAGTCTGTAAGCAGCATAGGAAATGCCACGGACACTGATCAGGTCTAGGGCAGTAGAGGCCGGCTTCAGACACATACAATGGTGGCCATTAGGTCTTTTCAAAGGATAGTCCTCTTTAACGTTGTAACTTGCTCTCATTTCTAAACCTCTTTGCTGATATCATTCATGACTCCACACTGGACAGTGTGATATGTACCCAATGCCCCCATCTTCAGACCCCAGTTAGATCACACTCCCAGTCTCCCTTCCACTCCTTGTGCTCATATATCTCCTCTCTCGACATGAGCATGTCACCCCCTTAATCCAATGTCCTGACACAATCTTTTGACAAGACTCTATTCCCCAAGCTCCTAGTCCACATCTCCTCATCACTCAACAAGTGTCTCTCAATTCTACCACCTGAACAACCCATGGCACGTTACCCATGATCTATTTGATTTTCATCATAAATAAAATAATGAGAGCTGCTGGAGAAAATCAGTGGGTCGGGCAGCATCAGAGGAGGAAAATGAACAGTCAACTTTTTGGGTCGAGACCCTCCATCCAGGGTTAGTCACCTGTCTTGATTAGTACAGGTGTCAGAGGTTATGGAGAGAAGGCAGGAGAATGGGGTTAGGAGGGCGAGATAGATCAGCCATGATTGAATGGCAGAGTAGACTTGATGGGCCGAATGGCCTAATTCTACTCCTATCCCTTATGACCTAACGACCCTTATGATCTAGGCCTTGATTTCCATTAACTAATTCTACAGAAATGATGTGTAGGAAGGAACTGCAGATGCTGGTTTAAATCTAAGGGTGACACAAAATGCTGGAGCAACTCAGCGGGACAGGCAGCATCTCTGGAGAGAAGGAATGGGTGACGTTTCGGTAGAGACCCTTCTTCAGACTGAAGAAGGGTCTCTTTGGACTGAAGGGTCTCGACTGAAACGTCTCTCTCCAGAGATGCTGCCTGACCCACTGAGTCACTCCAGCATTTTGTGCCTACCTACAGAAATGATGTCTGTGCGCCACTGGGTGTGTGGACTGGGTGTGTGGACTGTTTACGATGGAGCATAGTGGCAGGAAGGCCAAGCACTAACCAGCCATGCCCAATACCCACCATGCACCATCAGTTTGCTGTCTGCATGTGAGGCCATTATCAGATCATTATGAGGGTTGCTGTCTAAGAAATCTTGCACCGTACAAAGTTACCTCAATATTCCCTACTTAACAGAAGCGACTTCACTCAAAAAGTCCTTTATTGCTTTAAATGACATTCAGTGTCATGAGGGGATTATATAAATTAAAATGTTGTTTCATTTACATCTGGACCCCAGCAGTATGATGTTGTTTTCAAGTGGAAAGTGCAGAGGCACAAGGATTTGGTTCCATGTATGGATAAGTCCAGGGAAAATATGAATGTTCCATCAGAGCTGTTTTGATCAACAACTGTGTTTTCATCGCTACGTAAACATGTGTGAACAGGGCAAGAGTTTTACAAGAGTTCAGGCAGCGGGCTCATCTCCTCAAGTCACTGGTTGGAGCATGCCTCTGTGTCGAGATGTGTAAACAGTAATAAGAAGATATAAATATTTCCAGAGGCAAACTGGTGAAAAGTCAAACAGAGATAATTCAAGCTGTGACTAGTTGAAATGATTTGCATAGGTCCCTGTCAAAAACTGTGATGAAAATGCTTTATTTCTACCCCAGCGCTAATCCAGACCCCTCCCCCCCCCCCCCCCCCCCACCCCCCCCCAAACTCCCCCCCACCCCACCCCCTGCCCATACCCCCACCCCCTTCTCATCACTCTATATCTTAAGGTTGCTATTTCCAATCATGGCCACAACTAACATAGTATAATGAGAATAGACACAAAATGCTGGGGTAACTCAGCAGGACAGGCAGCATATCTAGAGAGAAGGAATGGGTGACGTCTCGGGTTGAGACCCTTCTTCAGACCCGAAACTGCACCCATTCCTTCTCTCCAGAGATGCTGCCTGTCCTGCTGAGTTACCCCAGCATTGTGTGTCTATCTTTGGTGTAAACCAGCATCTGCAGTTCCTTCCTACACATAGTATAATGCCAGTTCCAGTTAATCAAATTGAGATGCTCAAAATGATAAAGAGATTTAGTGGTGTTGATTATTTCCTTAGAGGGTGAAAGTGAATTGGAGGGTATCGGAATTAAATCTTTCAGGATTTAAAGCACTTTGTCACAGAATGGATGATGCGCATCTGGAGATTCCAGCTCCAAGATGCTGTGGATATTGGGAGTTAGTTGGAATTTTTAGTCCTGATATTGATAGTCTTTTGTCTCGGAGGATATTTTAAGGTATGGAAAGTTTCAGAATTCAAATTTTTGTTTTCAAATCTTCCATGGACCTATCGTCCCCTCTCCCTGCAGCTTTCTCAAGCCATGCGTATTTCCAAAGCCTCAACTATCTCTCTCCCTGTACATGCACCACTTGCCTTCAGTTGCCAAGAATCTAATATCTGAAATTCCTTCACCAAACCTTCCGCTTCTTTCCCTTACAAAACACCTTCGTTCTTTTTTCCAGAAAAATATTTTATTCATAATACATATAGTGAACACAACCAGGAAATATATGTCTTTCTCCACATTCAATGCGCCATCCGCTCAACACATTCCCTTGCAATGCATCAACACCATTCATGTTTCCTCCCTTGAACCACACCACACCCATCCCTTCTGTGTTCATTTGGGGCAGATCTCCAGGCAATGAAGAGGTTGCCTTTGTAAACACCTTATTAATCATTGCGACCAATCTCTGTTAGTCTTCAACAAATCCACACTATTAATAGGTCATAAGGTCATGAATGGTAGGAGCAGAATCAGGCCAATCAGCCCATCAAGTCTACTCCGCCATTCAATCATGGCTGATCTGTCTCTCCCTCCTAACCCCATTTTCCTGCCTTCTCCCCATAACCCTTGACACCCGTACTAATCAACCATAGGCACAAAGCACATTACACTGATTATAATTATGATGACATCTCAACTTACTCCTCTTCTGTATTCCAACATGTTATTATCTGAGAGAAATCTGCCGACTTACATTTGAATGAATCAATATATAGTTCCACAGAACTCCCCCCTCCCCCCCCCCCCCCTCCCCCCCCCCCCCCCCCCCCTCGATTACTCTCACTGTGGTTTTGAATATACCCCATGATTAGCCAATGACCACAGATGATGAGAACGTATGACAGATGCTGGGTCAGGTGAGGACAACCTGTGGCTTTGAAATCAATGTTCCTTGCGATCAAAAAGCTTACAGCCAGTCATTCCATTGTCTTCACAAACAAGTTTAGAATGGCAGAGTGAGGTATCACAGATAGATGCCAGGTTATGCGAGGCATGTTCAGTGAGAAAAGGGAAAACTCCAAATGTTTGTAAAAGTAAACTGCAAAACGGACTGTAACATTAATTTTGTAGAAGACTTTCTGGATGCTGCAAGATCAGTTATTGTTTCCGTGAATGGCACGTGAATTAGATCAGGAATGCAGGATAATGTGAGTCAGGGAGATGGGAAGATGTGAAACAGGAAGCTTTTGCGAACTGCTTCAGTGGCTGAGCCATGTTTTCAAAGAGCTATCGACCAGGATAAAAGCTCCAGGAACTGAGAAGCAGGCAGGAATGATTCACACCCTCAACATGAACTCTTTTCACCACTGATGCACCATGACTACACTGTGCACCATCTACAAAATGCACTGCAGCAACTCCCCATGGCTTCTTGCAGAACTCACCAACCCTGTAACCTCTAGACCTAACAAAGCAGAACATGGGATTACCATGACATGCTGCAGGTTCAAATCAAGTCACACACCACGCTGACTTGGAAATATATCATTCTTCCGTCATTATCCTGCAGTCTAAATCCTGGAACTCCCTTTTCACTGTGGGCATATCCTCACCAGATGAAATACAATGGATGGATGGATGGTGGCTCACTGCCATTTTCCCAAAGGCAATTAAGGATGGACAATAAACGTCAGCCTTCCCAGCAATCCTGCTAATGAATAAAGAGAGAGAATGAGGCTGAAATACCGTGAGAGAGGAACTGGGTGAAATAATAGTGTTAGCACAGTACAGCAAAGCCCAGAATGTGATGTGAAATCAGTCCGTGACATAACGTGTCTCTTGGTGAATGAGGGACTGCCACAGATTTACTGCTGTTTACGCTTCTATGTTAACAGTTAGATGCCTTCCATAAATTATGTAAGTGCAACTTGACACCCTTCATGAGAAAATAAATGGTAAAAGTCTGCGTGTGGGATGAATGGAATGAAAATAAATTTCTCTAATGCCCCAGGATAAGCGCCGTTTAAAAGAAATTCTATTAAACATTTCCGTTTATAGATGTGCTTGTGGTTCCAGTTTTAACCATTAACGGCTATCCTCTGCTTCCCTGCTGAAAGATCTTGAATCTATCCCTGAATTTAATGCAAAGAGTGGATATAGTGTTAGTTCTATGGTTATAGGACGAGAAACACAAAATGCTGGAATAACTCAGCGGGACGTTTAACACGCTAAACGTCAGTGTTCAAAAATCAAACCTTGGCATCTGTGCAACTTCATTCCAATTAATAATACGGAATTTTATTTTGAAAAATAATCACGTAACAATGTAAAAATCCATAAGGTTCATGAATGCTGTTCTACGACTTCATATTGCACCAATGTGGTTAAATCTGCATTGACTAGCAAGGTCAAAGGCAATGAGGGACAGGGAGTGAATGCTGGCCTTGTCAACGATGACCCAGATCCTCAAAGATATGAATAAATAATAATGAGTTACATTGCAGGTGCCTTTATCCACACTTCCCAGGGATAGTTGGCCTGTGTGCATGATGTTCTGTTCACTAGCTGCTGATGGCAGTCAATTCTTTTATTTTTGACTTTAAGAACAATGTTGAACTCGCTGCTGGTCAAGTTTAAACAGAGAGAAGAAACAGTATCCCTTCCCCGGGTCTCTGTCTTCTACTTCAGCCCCAATAAATTGTCCTCCAGCCTGCTAAAAATGCACAGCACAATGTGGAGAATGAGAATGGAGAACTGTTTCACATTGGCCACAACCTTGCAGTGTAATCCAGCTATCACTGTGAATGTTTCACCTCCCTCTCTCAGAGCCTCATTGGCCGCACCTCTCAAATCTCCGACCTCTGTCGCCAAGGGCAGCAGGTGCAAGGAAACATCATCGCGTCTAAAATAAAAACAGAAAATGCTGGAAATACCCGGCAGGTCAGGCAGCATCTGTGGAAGGAGAGCAGAGTTAATATTACAGGTCATTGGCCTCTCAATTACCTCACCTGTGTTTTCCTCCAAGCCATTCAACATCTTGACTTGTACACATGTTGTGTAAAAATCCTAGAATTCACAACCTAACAGTATTGTAGAATCTTATCAAAATATTATAGTGTATGTGTTGGAGTTACCTTTAAGATTTGATTTCTATAACCACAGTATGACTGCAGAAAAATTACATTATTTGAAAGTTACAGTCTTCAATAAAGAAGCTGTATGTATAGTCTACTTTTGTCTCTCTGCTTGTAGATGCAACAAAACAAAAGAAACCTGCCAATATTGCAATCTAGGAACAAGATAAAACCATTCAGCACCTTGATCCAATCCATTGAGATCACTGGAGACATAAGGAAAAGCAGATGCTGGAATCTTGAGCAAAACACAAAATGTGGGAGAAACTCAGCAGGTCAGGCAGCATCTGTGAAGGGAATGGACTGGTGACATTTCAAGTCTGAAGAAGGATCCTGACCCGAAACGCCACCTCTCCCTTCCCTCCAAAAATGTTGCCTGACCCACTGAGTTCTTCCCGCACTTTGAGCTTTGCTCAGTTATATCAATGCTGCAATATGCTCCACGCATACTGTAGTTCCAATTCACAAAGCAAAACCAGGTAGAAGTACACAACAGGCCAAACGTCATGTGTAATTATTGACCAACATAATATTTGGGTCAATAATCTTACAACAAGTGTCCACTGGTACCAAATTAAAAAAACTCAATCTTAATAGCTTCACTGGCTAAACAATGACAGCTTCTGATCTGACATCAGACCAGGGTTTATATGTGATCTGTAATCTTATATCTTCTTAGTTTTTTATTCCTCCCCTGTTAGAGGTAACTTTACCATCTCTGGTCCGTCAAACCATATTAACATTGTAACCAGCTGGACCAGATCACCCAACAGATGGCAACAGTTCAAGAAGACCACCCCAATCTACTCAAGGACAGCTAGGGATATACTGACCTTGCTAATGAGCCTCTCTGCTACCTGGAGGAGGAGCCATCTTGGTGAACGGCTGCTAGCCAGCAGCCGTCCGTCTTAAATTCGTTTTTTTTAATAGTTTTTAGTGAGTCCTGTTTTTTTGTTTGTAGGGGATATGGTCTTTTAATGTGGGGGGTAGGTGTTACTTTATTTATAGGTCCCTACCTGGTCGGTGTGGCAGCCTTTTTTCCGGGCTGCCCGTCGACCCGTCCTCGTGGCCTACCAGCGGGCTTGGAGCGCCGTTTCTTGGCGGGAACCACCCAGCACCTCGGCCTGGGTGGCGGCACAGCATTGGAGCGCTGGAGCGGAGCGGAGCGGGCGATGCCTTGCCTGGGTCGCCGCGCTGGAGCTCTGGCGAGCTGGACCGCCGTGAGCAACATCTCCGGGCTGCGGGTTTGCGGAGCGGAGAGGCGGCGTGCGGAGAGACGGCATGCGTAGAGGCGGCAAGGCGGCAGTGCGGAGAGCGGGCGCCGACTTTTTCATCTGGAGCCTGGGAGCGCCAAACCGGCGCGGCCTTGTCGGCTTCGGCAGCCGCGGGCTCCAACCAAGAAGCGGCCGTTCCAAGTGGCCCAGCCGCCGAAAGGACTCTCCCGACGCCGGGGCAAGACCACCCGGTGAGAACGGCCAGGGACATCGGGCCTCCGTACAGGCAATTGCGGTGGCCTCAATAGGCCTGACTTTGGGGTGAACATGAGGTGGGGACTGGACATTGTGCCTTCCCCCACAGTGCTATCCACTGTGGGGGGATGATTTTTTTGTCAAATTGTAGTCCTGTAGGTCTGTGTCCAAGATGGCTGCCGTGAAGAGAGAGTGGACGCTGGCGCGCTTTGGCTGCCGCTGCTCTCTTTTCACACTGTGTTTTTGATTTTCTGTTTTTGGATTGAATTCTGTTTTTAATTTGTGTCACTGTGATGTCTTTAATTACTTGTTTAATTCCGATTATATGTTTTTATTCCGATTACTATGTAAGGTGTCCTTGAGATGTATGAAAGGCGCCCATTAAATAATATTTATTATTATTATTATTAATGCTGCTCCTATCTGTGAATAATAAAAAGAGAAACAAACCAGGACTAATTGTTCCTCCACCTTGCTGTGCGGGATTGTTGCGGTCCGATTCTAGCTATCCTCTCACCATTCCTTCCTTTCTCCTCCAGGTAGCAGAGAGGCTGCTTTTGTCTATGCCATATCGTCTGCTGGGGTTGTGTATGCTCTCACACGGGCCTGTAGCCAAGGGGACCTGAATACCTGTGGCTGTGACCCACGCAAGAGGGGCAAGGCCCGGGACCTGAGAGGGGAATTTGACTGGGGAGGCTGCAGTGACAACATCAACTACGGAATCAAGTTCTCCAAGGCCTTCGTAGATGCTAAGGAGAAGAAGGAGAAAGATGCCAGGGCACTGATGAATCTCCACAATAACCGATGCGGCAGGATGGTGAGTAGATGATAGGCAAACCTTTCCCAGATAAGCATACAGTTTAAGAATGAGTCCTATTGTTATGCATAAATTCACAGATAAATAGCACTGCGGCCAATGTTTGACGGGGGCAGCCAGGAATTTATAATTTGTCAACCATTCAGCAAAAGTTTGTTTTCTTTTTCATCCTTTCAATCTTTTTCACATTTATCGCTGTGTGTCGTAGTGTAGGAAAGTTAGTTATTAATGTAAGAGCAATTCATGAAGTAATAAGATTAATAATTGATGGAAAATAATTAATTATTAAGCAAATGGATTAATTTTTGAAGAATACCTATTAATTATTGGTGAAATTCATTAATTTCCTTGCATTGATCTCAAGGCTTTAATTATTGATGGGCAGATATTAGTTATTGATGTGAATGTCATAATTATTCAATGTAACATCCATCTATTGATATAACATGTTATTAATGATTGAAGATCCTTATATTATTGGTACAGGGAATGAATTGATTTAAGGAATAGTTATCAATAGAAAAAAACTATCAACGAGCAACTGCATTAATAATGAATGCAAAATAATATTGTTTGCTGAATCCATAATTACAGATGATATCATGTCATTGAAACAATTATTAATATTAATAGGAGTCATTTATTGCTTACTGATCTGAAAGAAATTCTTGAAGATAGACCCAAAATGCTGGAATAACTCAGCGGGACAGGCAGCATCTCTCGATAGAAGGAATGGGTGACGTTTTAGTCCCAGACACTTCTTCAGACTGATTCTTTGTGTGTTAGAAAAAATAACATTGATATATAGGGGAAAAAACTTCATGGTTATTTGGTTCTAATATAGAGTTATCGCTAATTGAGTTTAAATCATTATTGGTGTGAGTACTACTGCAAATAACTTTCAAATTTAAGTATTGATTACATATTGAATCTTGTTTGTATCCTTGTCCCAATTTACCTGCCCTCTGACGAATTTTCCTCAACCATGAGGTTCCCTTCCTTAAGTGTTACAAAATCCAACATGAAATCGGATGGCTTATATTTGGCCAGTCTTACCTTTGACATTGGCGCGATCATTACACACTCACACTTCCTTAACATTCCCGGAGTGAAATTCCCCAATCTCCAGCTGACCACTTATTGATAAAGAGGCTCAACACCATTAAATTGCAAAACAGATGGTAAAAGGTCAGTTTGTTTCCAGAGGAAATAAATAGCTGAGAAGTGGTCCAATAAAACATGATGGGGTAGAGAGAGAGAGAGAGAGAGAGAGAGTGTTTTTGCTATTATGGGAACCTATTACTTTCTGAACCTTAACCAGCCATACAAACAGAACAGGCATCCATCTACAAGGCACAAGTCAGGAGCTTAATGGAACACTTCCCACATGCCAGCATGAATATACCTTCAACAGTAGTCGTGATATTTAACCCATCAGGAATCCCATCAGCTAGATGTAGGAAAAATGTTCCCAATGTTGAGCGAGTCCAGAACCAGGGGCCACAGTCTTAGAATAAAGGGGAGGTCATTTAAGACTGAGGTGAGAAAAAACTTTTTCACCCAGAGAGTTGTGAATTTATGGAATTCCCTGCCACAGAGGGCAGTGGAGGCCAAGTCACTGGATGGATTTAAGAGAGAGTTAGATAGAGCTCTAGGGGCTAGTGGAATCAAGGTATATGGGGAGAAGGCAGGCACGGGTTATTGATAGGGGACGATCAGCCATGATCACAATGAATGGCAGTGCTGGCTCGAAGGGCTGAATGACCTCCTCCTGCACCTATTTTCTATGTTTCTATGTTTCTAATTTGTTGATTGCCCAAATTTTTTAAGTGATGGGGCAAAGATATGTAGAACCATGTTATGATCTCAACGAATAAAAGGTCTAACTTGTCCTCTCCTTTTTCTATGCTCATGTCATCTGCATTACTTTGCCGAGAGTCAATGGCTTTAACATTCTGTCATTTAACAAGAAACTAAAATAGCATTTAACATAATTTTAGCATTTAAACATCTGTTGAATTCTGCATCAGGCAAGGTGCCAGTGCAGGGAGATTGGTATCAGATGTGGAGCAGACAACAGACACATGGTCAAAACATGCAAAGGAAACACAAACCTCAAGTGGTTAATGATTTATAAATCAATTTGCATCAGTTATCACAGTGAACAGTATTTCATCAGCAATTTAATAGTGTGAACCATTTACACAAAACTCAAAAAAATCCCAAAGGAAATATAAATAAATATTTCACTCATTCTGCTGTCCTGTTAGATTGTTTAGTGCACTATATTTAGGTAATTGTTTTTTGGTGGTGAAATATGACTCTAATGAATATGGAAGTGTCCTAATTCTGTTCCCCCATGGTCCATTGCTTGTTAAAATCAGGATCTGAATAAAGAGGTGACTGGCGATCAACAGACGTTACTGCCATTTTCATTCTTAAAAGTGTTCCCAATCCCCCTCAAGTGGTGGAGGGGGATAGAATTGAAGGTTGGATTTTTAGACATCTAATGATAAAACAAAACTGCAGATGCTGGAATTCTGGAAAAAAACCCAGAAAATGCTGGGAAAACCCCAGCAGGTCAGACAGCATCTGTGGAAAGAGTAACAATTAACATGTCATCATTATTCTCTGAGCTTGCTCATGGAGGAATTGTGTCTAACCATATTTTTTGAAAACCAACCGTGAAGCAACAACCACAAAGTTTGTTGAACTTGAATCAAAGATGAGGAGAATGAAGAAGAGTTAGATCCTCCAGTGTCCATCCATCGTTATCCAGTTGGATGGTTCACATTCACCAAGTTCCACTGTTATCTCTGTTGCAAGTAAACACCGGGAATGAATTATCTTCCCATTCCCACACTGTCAACTCTCATATCCCCCAAAGGCACATTCTTGACTCTTCCCATTTCACATCTAGGAGTTTCCTTAACAATGCTATCCAAAAGCACAGCATCTGTTCTGAGATGAACACAAATAGCATTGGTGTACAAAATAGCCATCAATAGCCTTCCACAAAACCATCTAACCCAACCCTCTACAGTCTCTAAATAGTCTGACATCTCGTTCAGCTTTCAGTACTCAATGATCGAATGTTTGTTTGACTATTTTGTTCTGGTCTATACTTCAAAAATCATTCTTGTCATCATGGGTCATTATCATTTTGCTATTTGTTAGGAATACCCACATGCAATGGGCTGCTGGGCTGTCACTTTACAACAGTAACCACACTCCAAAATATTTCATTGCAAAAACTACTTTAGGATTTCCTGGAGCCTTCAAAGGTGCCAAATTCTATATAGAGTGTATTGCCATCTCCCAATCTACCTCGTTGCAGCCCTTGCACTTCTTATATCTGCACTTTCATGTAGCTATACCATAATATTCCACACTCTACTTCATTCCTCTTTGCACAACCTGTTGAAATCAAGTATGATTTGATTGTACTGATTGTACTGATTTATGGTATGAGATTTCCCTGTATTGCACACAAAACAAAGGTTTTCATAGTATCTCAGTACACATGACAATAATAATGATCTAAATTACTCTCAATTAAACATATTAATACAGGTCTTTCTTTTATTTTCAAATATTTGGAAGATTAAAGCCATTGTTTCCATTCCCAGCATCAATTCCGTACACTTGCTATCAATTCCCTTGCCATTTCTGGCAACTATCTGAAGCTCAACCAGACTGCTCATACACTTGTTGACATACTTGATGACAAGATCAAATTTGAACCACATATCTGCACCATCACTAAGATCACCTCTTTTCACCACCATAAAACTGACCAATTCACCAACCTCAACTCATTTCATCTTTGTACTGCCTTCAAGCCGTACAAAATTCCTGGACACCTCCAATTATACCTTATTACTGATCATTCCCAATTTTGAATGCTCAGCCTTTGCAACTGGGTGTTCATTATTCAGGGTCCCAAGACCCGGAACTCCCTCCATAAAGCTTTCCTTGCTTTATCTCTTATTCATCCTTTAGGATGTTCCATAAAATCTATATATTAGGTGAAGCTTTCAGTCACCTTTACTGGAGTATGGCCAATGTTAACTTTGTTTGACAATATTATTAAGAAGAATCTTGGAACATTTCACAAATGTGCTATATAAATGCATGCCTTTGTGGCACTGGTGACATTTGGCAAATCTGCAAGTAAACCCCTCTCGACCACTCCATTTATCATCAATGATTTGGATGAGGTACAGTAAGTACAGTAAGTAAGTTTGCAGATGACACAAAAGTGGGTGGTATTGTAGATAGAGAAGATGGTTATAGGAGGTTACAGCGGGATCTTATCAGTTGGGCAAGTGGGGAGGAGGAATGGGTAATGGAGTTTAATGCAGCTTAATGTAAGACGTTGCATTTTGCGAAGTCTAACCAGGGCAGAACCTTCACAGTAAATGGCAGTGCTCTTTGGAGTATCGTAGAGCAGAGGGATCTAGGAGTGCAGGTACATAGTTCCTTGAAAGTGGCGTCACAGGTAGATAAGTGGTCGGAAGTGGCGACGCTGTTAACAGCTGCGGCTCGCCTGCAGTCCGTCTGTCTTTACTTTTTTCTGTTGTTTTTTTTGTCTTGTTATGGTTAAGTTTTAGTTTGTTGGGTTGTGTTAGAGGGGGGGGGGAGGTGAAACATGTTCTCTGTCTCTTCCTTCGGGGGAATGCGACTTTTTCGTGTCGTATCCTCCTTCTCTGCCTCCATCTGCGCTGAGGCCTAATGGCGGAGCTGGCGGCCTCCAGCCTGCGACTGACCCCGAGGCTCCGGAGGCAGAGCCAGCCAGGACTCACCAACGAGAGGCTGGCCGTCTTCGGGGCTGAGGCAGCGGTGGCCCGACTTGCTGGTGCGGCGTTCTGGCTTTCGGCGGCGGCCTGGAGCTGATGCGGCGGGGCTCGGAGCTGAGACTGCGGGACCCGGAGCTGGGGCAGCAGCCAGGAGCTGGGGCAGCGGCCCGGAGCGGAGACTGCGGGACCCGGAGCTGGGGCGGCGGCCCGGAGCGGAGACTGCGGGACCCGGAGCTGGGGCAGCGGCCTGGAGCTGGGGCGGCTGCCCGGAGCGGAGACTGCGGGACCCGGAGCTGGGGCGGCGGCCCGGAGCGGAGACTGCGGGACCCGGAGCTGGGGCGGCGGCCCGGAGCGGAGACTGCGGGACCCGGAGCTGGGGCAGCAGCCCGGAGCGGAGACTGTGGGAGCCGGAGCTGGGGCGGTGGCCCGGAGCGGAGACTGCAGGACCCGGAGCTGGGGTGACGGCCTGGAGCGGAGACTGCGGGACCCGGAGCTGGGGTGACGGCCCGGAGCGGAGACTGCGGGACCCGGAGCTGGGATGACGGCCTGGAGCGGAGACTGCGGGACCCGGAGCTGGGGCAGCGGCCTGCAGCTGGGGCGGCTGCCCGGAGCTGATGCTGTGGCGGGCCGTCTCGGAGCGGAGACGGCGTTCCGGCTTTCGGCGGCGGCGACATCACCACGAAGGTCCGCTGGACTGGATGGCGGCATCTCCGGCCTGGATCAATCGCCTCAGCGCAGAGGGAGAACAATGAGGGAAGAGACGGAGACTAAGACTTTGCCTCCATCACAGTGAGGATGTGCTTGGTGAACTCACTGTGGTGGATGTTTAATTTGTGTTTATTGTATGTTTTGTTTTTATTGGTTCTGTGTATGACTGCAGGCAACATAATTTCGTTCAGACTGAAAGGTCTGAATGACAATAAAGGAATCTAATTCTAATTCTAATAAGGTGGTCAGGAAGGCTTTCAGTACATTGGCCTTCATCAGTCAGGGTTTTGAGTATAGAAGTTGGGATGCTATGTTATAACTGTACAAGTTGGTAAGCCCACAGTTGGAGTATTATGTTCAGTTTTGGTTATCATGTTATAGGAAATATGTTGTCAAGCTGGTATAGGTGCAGCTTTCACACCATTGTCAGTCAAAGCTCTCAACTGTGCTGTCTGCAGTTTTCCACCAATATATGACAGTAACAACTTATTTACTGTGTAAATTCCAAATCTCACTAGATATATCATGAGTAATCTCCAGAGTTATACCCTAACCTTGCGTTTTAACGAAGGGATCAAAGGGAGCAGTATTTTTAGATGCTCCGTGTTCATCCTACATCTGCCCCATATTTACTGTGTTTTACATGTCTATTCCAGGGTGCTCCTTATTCTGTCTCATACAGATTCTTTAGTCACTATTTCCCTGTTCTCCAAGTAATACAGTCCAGTCCTAGCCTGTCCAAAGTCTCCTGATAGTTCAAGCCCTCATGTCCTGGCAACATCCTCGTAAATCTTCTCTGCACTCTTTCCAGCGCAACAGCTCAACTGCGGGGTGACCAAAACTGAACACAATAATTCAACTGTGGCCTCACCAACGCATTGTGCAGCTGTAACATAACATCCCAACTTCTATACTCATTGCACTGACTGGTGAAGGCCAATAGCCTTCTTGACCACATTCTACCTATGACTCCACATTCAAGGGACTATGTACCTGTATGTCAAAGGTACGTCTGTAGAAGGGTCTCGACCCAAAAGCTCACCCATTCCTTCTCTCCAGAGATGTTGCCTGTCCCACTGAGATACTCCAGCATTTTGTGTCTAGATGCCTCTGCTCTGAAACATTCCCCAGAGCCCTGCCCTTTACTGTGAAGGTCCTACCCTGGTTAGACTTCCCAAAATACAACACCTTACACTTATCTGTATTAAACTCCATTAAGCATTCCTCTGCACCACTTGCCCAACTGAGCAAGATCCTGCTATAACCTTTGATAACCATCTTCGCTATCTATAATACCATCCACTTTAGTCTCATCTACAAACTTGCTAATCCTGCCTTGTATATTCCTATCCAAACCATTGATATAAATCAAAAACATCAGTGGGCCCAGCAATGATTCTTGAGGCACACCACTAGTCACAGGCCTCCAGTCTGAAAAACCACCTTCCAACATCACCCTCTGCTTCCGTCCATGAAGCCAATTTTCAATCCAGTCCGCTAGCTCTCCCCTGGATTTCATGCGATCTAACCTTCCAGTGCAGCCTAGCATGTGGAACCTTGTCAAATGCCTTACTGCAATCTATAAAGACAATGTCTACAGCACTGCCCTCATAAACATTTTTAGTTACATCTTCAAAAAACAATCAGATTCATGAGACACAATCTCCCACGTACAAAACACGTTGACTATCCCTAATCAGACCGTGTCTATTTAAATGCATGTATATCATCCCTCAGAATACCTATTCGTAACTTTCCAACCACGGATGTTACACTCACTCGCCTATATTTTCCAGGCTTTTCCTTGGAGCTCTTCCTAAACAGAGGCACGCCATTTGCCACCCTCCAATCTTCCGGCACCTAATTTGTATTTAATGATGACTCATAAATCTCAGACAGGGCACCTGCGATTTCTGCTCCAGCTTCCCACAGTGTCAAGATAAATACTTGATAAATAAGAGGGTATCCATCCCAGATAGATAGGAATGCAGAGTGGAAGTTGGCATCAGATCTATTGTGATGTTATTAAAGGCTTGAGAGGCCACCTACTACCGTGTGTTCTTACATATATAAATTGCATTTATTTGGCATCTTTGTCATAGTATAACTTCCCAAGGTACCTAAGTTTAGAGATACAGCGCGGAAACAGGCCCTTCAGCCCACCAACTCTGCGCTGACCAATGATCCCCGCACACTAACACCATCCCACACACACTAGGGACAATTTACAATTATACCAAGCCAATTAACCTACAAACCTGTACGTCTTTGTAGTGTGGGAGGAAACCGGAGCACCCGGAGAAAACTCACGCAGGTCACGGGGGGAATGTACGAACTCTGCACCCGTAGTCAGAATCGAACGCGGGTCTTGGCACCATCTCTATTGCTTCGCCACCCTGCCGCTCTGAGGAAAGTGTTATCAAACTAACTTTGGCACTTAGTCTGATGGAATCTTAGGACCAGTGGCCAAAGTGTAGATTTCAAAGAGGAAAGGCCAGAGTTAGTAATGTTCACAAAGATTATCACTGATGGGAATATCCTAGAAATTCTCAGTAAAGATTCAATGAACCCATTTGTATTTATTATATTAATGCATGGTTTAATTCTCCAGAGCTGAGGGTTTGGCCAGCAGAAGGAATGACATTCACAAGAGTGGAAGAGGCTTGATTAGGAGGAATGTAGAGATGTCAGTAGATTATATAACTGGGGTAGGGGCTAATTACATAAGTGAACCCTTTTGGTTTTGTTGACAGCTGCATGTACTCTTTCACACATGGAATGTGGGCAAGTACAGTAAATGTCTGCATTTATATAACGCCTTGCACATTATCCCAAAGAACGTTAAGCCCAATTTAGAATGTAATGCAGAAATTGTGATAACTGATTAGTGCACAGCAAGCTCCCAGAAACAATGGTATAATAATATCACTTATGGCTGTGATTTTTGGCCATCTTACTCAGAGTCCCCCTCCGCTGCGCAGGACAAGAGGATTTTTCCCATCGATGAAATATAAAAGAGTTATTAGTGTTTTAAAAATGTTGAGATTCTCTCTCCTGAAGGCCACGCCCCTTCCGGAGGGACTATAAAACCCGGAAGTGTTGAGGTGCCTCAGTTCTCTGCAAGATGGTGCAATTCTCGGTCTGAGCTGTGAATAACACTGAACACATGTCTACTAAACTGTGAGTGGTTTTACTGACCTGTCAGTGCCCTTAATGTGGTTTGAAAATGTACTTTGAAAGTGCTAAAGCTGTGTAGCCTTTGGTTTGAAAGTGCTAAAGCTGTGTAGCCTTTGGTTTAAAAGTGCAAAAGCTGTGTAGCCTTTGGTTTGAAAGTGCTAAAGCTGTGTTGCCTTTGGTTTGAAAGTGCTAAAGCTGTGTTGCCTTTGGTTTGAAAGTGCTAAAGCTGTATTGCCTATGGTTTGAAAGTGCTGCAGCTGTGTTGCCTTTGGTTTGAAAGTGCTGCAGTGTGTTGCCTTTGGTTTGAAAGTGCTGCAGTGTGTTGCCTTTGGTTTGAAAGTGCTGAAGCTGTGTAGCCTTTGGTTTGAAAGTGCTGAAGCTGTGTAGCCTTTGGTTTGAAAGTGATGAAGCTGTGTAGCCTTTGGTTTGAAAGTGCTGAAGCTGTGCAGCCTTTGGTTTGAAAGTGCTGAAGCTGTGTAGCCTTTGGTTTGAAACTGCTAAAGCTGCCTTGCCTAATTAAAGCTGCATTGCCTAATTAAAGCTGCATTGCCTAATTAAAGCTGCCTTGCCTAATTAAAGTTGCCTTGCCAAATTAAAGTTGCCTTGCCTTCTATATATAATTAAAAGTTTAATCTTGACCACTTCCTGTTTACGCTTTATATTGATTTTAGAAAAAACGCTACCACGTACGGCTGTGATTTTTGGCCATCTTACTCAGTCCCTCTCCGCTCATCAGATGCCGAGGATTTTTCCCATTGATAAAAAATAAAAGAGTTATTAGTGTTTAAAAAATGTTGAGATTCTCTCTCCTGTCAATCATGCCGTGAAGGCCACGCCCCTTCTGGTGGGAGCGGGAGGGACTATAAAACCCGGAAGTGTGGGTGTGGCTCAGTCTCTGCAAGATAGGGGAGGGAGAGGTCACGACTCGCTGTCTTTAGTGGCCTTGCACCCTGCTTGAAATGGTATGAAACTGCCTTGAATTTGGTGGCCTTGCAACCTGCTTGAAGTGGTCTGAAACTGCACTTGAATTTGGTGGCCTTGCACTCTGCTTGAAATGGAATTTCAAGGAATAGCCGTGAGTCAACTGCCAGCCCACCAGCCGTGAGTGAGTGAGCTGCCAGCACAACAGGCTTGAGTGACTGAGCCGCCAGCCCAAGAATCTATTCGGCCCACAATGTCCATACTAGCCCTCTGGAAACCAGTCCATTCAGCGCACAACACCCATACTAGCGCTCCAGAAAGCACCCCCCCCCCCCCCACTGGCCACCAACCTTCTGATGCAAAAGCAAAAATGTTACTCATGTCCGCTGGAAATGGGCTGGCTTCCTGGATTTTTGGAGTTGGTGTGACTTCCTTGTCATTTAGATTGTCCTCGGGCCACTTTCAGCTAATGCTTAACTGATCTGGGTTTATACAAAATGAGATTAGAGCAAAGAAATTCAGATCAAAACCTACTTCATCACAAATGGTACTTGTTAACTTCACAACCCAGATATTAAAGTCACTGGAAATCAAAATCAAAAATCTGCAGGTGTTGTAAATCTGCATTAAAGGCAGAAAATGGAATCACTCAGCAGGTCAGGCCCAGCGTAACCTGCTGGACATGTCCCACATCTCTGCATTTCACAGCTTATACCTGCCTCTGTGTGTCCCTCACTCACTTGCTGCTCTTTTTCACAGCTTTTGATAATTTTTCTCTCTCTCTAACATCCCCCTGAAAAGTGTCTTAACCCGAAATGTCATCTATTCCTTTTCTCCAAAGATACTGTCTGACCAGCTGAGTTACTCCAGGTTTTTGTGTCTATCTACCCTTTACTTCCCCCTCTGATCTTACCCTGTCAGGGACATTCCCTTTGTCCTATCTACCACTGACGCGCCTTCTCATTAACCCGAAACTAACCTGCTTCCTCTCTTTCCGAGATCTGATGAACAATGTTCCACCTGAAACTTCAACTCTCTTTTCACAATTGCGGGCGACCTGCCGAATGTTTCCGGTATTTTATGCTTTCATCATGAATGTGTTGGTTCAGATTTCATCCATATGATTTAAATTGGATAAGAATTAGATGGGATCGACACCGGGAATGTAATCTGTTCGAAGACCAACTGCAAGCTGCTCCCAATGTGTAGGAAGGAACTGCAGATGCTGGTTTACACTGAAGATAGACACAGAAAGCCGACGTAACTCACCGGGGCAGGCAGCATCTCGGGATTGAAAGAATGGGTGATGTTTCAGGTCAAGACCCTTCTTCAGACTGAGAGCTACTCCCAATGTTGCATGTCCCATTCTCTATTGCAGGGTCGATGCTTATTTGAATGCTGGCTTCAATTGGTTGGTAAATGGGTAAGAAATGTCAGAAGGTTAACAGCAGGTTAACATACATGTCCCCAATCTCCAGGATTGGGGACATGTATATTTTGAAAATCATTTGAGTTAAGCAATTATAGTTTTTATTGTGACTGTGATAACTCTGCCTTTCTTCTCCCATGTAGGCTGTAAAGCGGTTCATGAAGCTAGAGTGCAAATGCCACGGAGTGAGTGGTTCGTGTACACTGAGGACTTGTTGGTTAGCAATGTCGGACTTTAGAAAAACCGGAGATTACCTGAGGAAAAAATATAACCTGGCAATCCAGGTGACGATGAACCAGGATGGAACTGGTTTCACAGTCGCCAACAGGCACTCGGGCAGGCTGATCAAAAACGAGCTGGTGTACTTCGAAAACTCGCCTGATTACTGCATCATGGATAAGTCAGCAGGTAAGATGTGGACTGTTGTCACCTGAGGCACACAGATGTTTTTGCATAAGAGATATCAAGGCAGGGACTAAAGTAATAAAAACACAGGAATGCAAAGGAGCAGATGGAGATAAGCCTACTGGAGGAGAAAGCATGGAGAATTGGGCCAGGGGGCATGTGGTGCTTGGTAGCAGGCAACTAACCAGGGAGCACTGCAAAGCAGGGGGCAGACCTGATTGCCGGAAACTGAAAGGAAGGGGTTGATTCAGTCGATAAATAATAAATACTGACATTTGGGTGAGCGAGAAACCATGGAGATGAACAATTGGTGGGAGAAGCTGGAGAAAAATGAAGAGTGACAGTGAAGGGGACAATGAGGGATCATGGTGAAAGCGCTGCCTTTGACGACTTGACCATTGCAATGCTGGGATGTGCAGGTCGTGGAGTTGGGAAGAACAGTGCATTCAAAAACCTTGACTGGTTGGAACAGTGAGTGGCAAGATATAGAGAGATGACAATTCAGGCTGTACATTTACAAGAGGGAATGGCAGCAGTTATGTATTCAGGTGGTTTCAGACGCTTTTCAATCATTCCCCTGTGGTTTTCTGTTATGGACCTTACAGCCAACTTCATCATACAAAATGTCAATTGCGGTATACACATTTAAATAATCACCTCATCTACCTGACAATCAGTAGGAGGCATGTGTGACTATCAAGCTGCCATGTTAGCCCTGCCATTGTGCTTGGAATACAGTGACACCAGGCACTGCTGAGACTGGGCTCATACTGAATCCCACTCTCTCATCAGCAGAGTGGGGAGTGGCACAGGAGGGGTGAGAACATATGGGAGATCATATGTCCATATCTCCCCAGTAACGACACTAACCCAGGGTAAAGGGGACTGAAGTGCAAAGCCACCACATGTTAATAACATTGGGAACATACCAGAACCAGGGGCCACAGTCTTAGAATAAAGGGGAGGCCATTTAAGACCGAGATGAGAAAAAACTTTTTCACCCAGAGAGTTGTGAATTTGTGGAATTCCCTGCCACAGAGGGCAGTGGAGGCCAAATCACTGGATGGATTTAAGAAAGTTAGATAGAGCTCTAGGAGCTAGTGGAATCAAGGGATATTGGTAGAAGGCAGGCACGGGTTATTGATTTTGGACGATCAGCCACGATCACAATGAATGTTGGTGCTGGCTCGAAGGGCCGAATGGCCTCCTCCTGCACCTATTATCTATGTTTCTATGTTTCTATGGAACTTGAGTTCAGGTGACAATACTCATGAATTCATGGATGTCCTGAGACTTTCACAGGCACAGAAATACACTTGAAGTACAGCGACTGTTGTAATATACTGTAATATACGCTGCTGCCTAATTGGGCCTAGCAAGATCGCACATGCAATGTTTAATTCACCTAGTGATAAATGCTGCCCAAAACCAGAAAATCACAGAAATTGCCTGCTACAAGTGGGCACCCAATTTCAAGCACGGTTATTTCTCAATATTGTGTGAATTGCCCATTCTATTTTCATCATAAGCTGACTGTTCAATTGTCATAATTAGTCACACATTCTGTCACCATTGAAATTTGCAACATTGGAAGAACATTTTTGTCTGTAAATTTATTTTTAATTTCGGTCACATTTCCTTTACCATTTGGGATAAAAGGAAAGTATTTTCCTCACGTATCTTTTTCTTCACATAGTTTTTACCTCTATATTAAACCCAACAAAATGAGCAAGTCAAAAACACCATTCAAATTAATATAGTATTATTGGGGACATTAGTAACATGATCATAATCATAATCAAAATCATACTTTATTAGCCAAACATGTTTTGCAACATACAAGGAATTTGATTTGCCATACCAATAAAAAGCAACAAAACACACAAAATAAATGTTCATATAAACATCCACCACAGTGACTCCTCCACATTCCTCTGTATTGGAAGGCGAAAAAAAAGTTCAATCTTTTCCCTTCTTTGTCCTCACGCGGTCGAGGGCCTCGTGCCTTCCGTTGACTGGACGATCTTGGCTCTTGCAGCCAGCGGCGAGCCCTCCACATCGGGACGATCAAGCTCCCGCATCGGGGGGATCTCAGCTCCCCCGCGCCGGGCAATCGGGCCCCCGGTCGGAGCTGGTGGAACCTCCTGCAACTTTGGAGCTTCCCGACATCAGTCTCTACCCGAGACTGCGAGCTCCGCGATGCTGAAATTCGCAGGCCGCAGTTGGAGCATCGATCCCAGGCAAGGGATCACAGGCTCCGATGGTATGTCCACGGCCCCGCGGTGGGGCTCAAAGTCAGTTCCGAGCAAGGCCTCCAGCTCCACGATGTTAGGCCGCAGAGCGACCGGAGATACGATCAGGAAAACAATCGCATCTCCGGCGAGGTAAGAGATTGAAAAAAAGTTGCCCCGACCCTCTCCCCCACCCCCCACGTAAAACAAACCAGAGACACATACTTTTTAAAACACACTAAAAATAAACAAAAGACGAAAAGACAGACAGACTGTTGGCGAGGCTGCCATCGCTGACAACGCCACCTGGTGAAAGAATAAAACGATGAACACTGGACATTGTGCAATATATTGTTGGAGGGCTCAGAATAGCAAACATTAAGGCCAATTACGCAAATTACGCAACCTCGTTAGTCGCATTGAGGCGCAAGGGCATCGTGTGGCCGTGTGGGACTGGTCCCACTGAGAAGCGTGGAGGGGGATGGAGTTGTGCGGTGCTCCAAAATTTTGTAGCAAACGAAATCTTCGCGCGCCACCGGCCTGTCACGTAACTTACGGCCAAAGTGGGACAGGCCCAAGACCGTGGCGCGACGCAACGTCTCACCTTCAACAGCAGCAGAAGCAGGCAAACGATCGCCGAACTCGGCCTGAGGCTCACGGCTGTTGCGGTCCGGATCCGCCCCCACTCCTACTCCCCGAGCGGGGCCAAGACAATTGAAGATAGACACAAAATGCAGGAGTAAATCAGCAGGACCGGCAGCATCTCTGGAGAGAAGCAATGGACTGAAGAAGAGTCTCGACCCGAAACATCATCCATTGCTTCTCTGCAGAGATGCTGCCGGTCCCGCTGAGTTACTCCTGCATTTTGTGTCTATCTTCAAATGACGTCACGCGCTCCAGACGGCTGTGCGGACGCATGAAATCGCGCCCAACTCTCGCGGGACCGTCTCGCCTCAACGCGACCACAAGGTCACGTAATTAGCGTGCCAAGGACACGTAAGTGGGACAGGGGCTTTAGTTTTCAGTACAGAGGCTACTACATCTGTTGAGAGCTGAGAGACATGTTGAACAATGGGCCTGTCTCTATAACAACTGGACAAATCCAGAATAAAAATTGAAAATGCTGAGAAACACTTGACAGGTCAGGCAGCATCTGTGGAGAGAGAAATAAAGTTAATGCTTCATATCAATGATCCTCCATCATTCAGAGACTTAATTAACTTTAAGCAAGGATATAATCAGGGAAGAGGGTAGGCGGGGTAGCAAAAAGCCTGTGGGAAGATGGAGATGTCTACATTTAAAGAATGGGATGATAATCCAAAACAAAAGTGGATGGCGATAAAACAAATGAGTAAATGGTGCAGAATATCTGAATCACAGAATATAGAATCACAGATATATAGAGAAGGAGTGTGGTTTATGGTTGGAACCCATGATCTCATCGGCAAAATCCCCCACGGAATATAGCAGCTAAAAACTGTTCTTACTGACGGTTTCTTTGATAGAAAGTACTCTAAATGGACAGAGTGCAATCAGATCAGGGGCCGGCTGGATCAGGGGTAAAACTGAATAGTGACATCTAATTAGGACATCTGCTTTAGCAGCCTTTGATTCAGTATGAATGCAAAATGCTGAATGAAACTCTACTGCTCTCAAATTTTGGATATCCCTGAATAAAAATAGAGAGAAACGTTAAATATGATTTGGAAATACTGCCTGAAATTCTTTTTCCTCTCTTTCGAAAAGCAAGATTCGCTGAATTTCCCAACGCATGAAGCATGATTATGTTTCTGCGGCAAGATTGGACTTGTTACACAATGACAATGACCTTGCAGCTGCTGTGATACATCTCCAGGACCTTAAAAAAATCCTAGCAACATGCCATAGCAACAGCGAATGTCAGATCCCATTGCTGGACTCTGTCAACTTCAACTCAACATCTACAAGGGACAAACAGAACTTGTAACAAAATAATCTTGCGTATCACTTTGCGTTTTCCTTCTAAACCAGTAGATTAATAGAATTAAATTAAATTAAATAATACTTCAAAGTGCCAAGGCTTAAACTGCACAGTTGGCAAGACTAAAAGTTGAGGGAGCTCAGAATTATCAACTGGTTCGTGCCTAGTTTAAACGCGCTAGTACTGTTTCAGTGATTAACAGGTGAATGGAAAGGCAATCCACTACCTTATTTGAAAGATGTACATTGAAATTCTCTCAGCTCCCTGAACTTTAATCCCCAAATCAGCAATCAAAAATAGATTTTCAAACAATCAAAATCTTTCTGCCTTCTACAATTCCTTCAATAGTAATGATGATTCATTGAGTCTGAAGATGCATGGTTTTTATCGAGTTTCAAGAAAGCTGCTCTACAAATGCAAGTTCATTCTTTCTAGCTCTGCAGCCCGGAGGATGTACAATGAATGTGGTCGATAGTTTTGTGATTCTACAAAGGGATAATCTAGAGAAGGAAGACAAAAATGCTGGTAAAACTCAGCGAAGGAGACAGTTTCAACCTGGAACAGTGAAATTATTTGAAGTATTAGAGAACAGTTAGCATCTACATAAACAGGAAACATCAAAACGAGAGAAACCAAGTTATTTTAACCTTTGCGTCTCCAATTGGAAAATATTTCTCCTGACATTTTCAATTTCATTGAGATGTACTTTTTGAAATGCTTCATCACAGAAAGGCCTCGACCCGAAAAGTCACCCATTCCTTCTATTCAGAGATGCTGCCTGCCTGTCCCGCTGAGTTACTCCAGCATTTTGTGTCGATCTTCATGCTTCCAGACCTCACTGAATAAGCTGGGTTAAGATTATGAAAATATAGTAAAGTTGTTCCTATTTGCCAATGTTGACGCAGCAGGCACATATGTTTAAAGGGAAGTTTAAACAACATATGTTGAATATAAAGAGCTCTTTCACTACCTCAATGCGGGACTTTTTCAAAAAAGCTTTTCACTGAGTCTCAGTACATGAGACAATAAACTAAACTAAAAGGGGATTGAATTGGCACAGATCTTCAGGGCTAATAAATGTCTTACTGGTCGGGCAGCATCTGTGGAGGGTAATGGGCAGATGTTGTTTCGAGTCAGGATCCTTCTTTAAACCTAATATTTAGGGCAAGAAGGAAAGAGTAGACAAATGGAACTGACACGACTACTCCACTCCGGAGCCAATCTACATGGTTTCCATTTCCCATGGCTCTCAGTCTGAAGAAGGATCTCAACCCGAAATGTCACCTATTCCTTTTCTCCAGCCTCCTAATTTGGTGGTGTCAGTAAAATTTCCGGCTGCAATGTTGTGATATGGTGAGGGAAATGCAAAGTAACTGAAGGGAATCAAAGTTGTGAGCGACCCAGGCTGTATTTCTTTACAGTGTTTGGAGAACAGTGCTGGGGAAGAAGGAATTGTTATGAATGTTAGTGGGCATTGTGCCATGGAGATGTATTAGAATGACAGGTAATTGCATAGTCCATGGATCTCAGCCAGATTCAGCCCTTATTTGAACAGGTCATGTGTACTAAAGCCGGGATTGGTTTTCAAGCTTCTTAGTGATAGAAAGTTCAATACTGCAGAAACTCGTCCTTTATGTTTTCCCCACTAATCCTGCATTGGTGTCCCTTTGTTACTAATTTGTGAACCAGAGTAAATCATCATATCATTATTATGCTAACATAGTTTATACATCGAATGGGATGGATTTTTAAGTGGGGCTTACTAAAGAAACTGTTCCTAGTGGCCCACGATCTATAACTAGACGACACAAATTAAAGATCATCTCCAAAAGAAACCAAGGGGAATTGAGGAGAATTATTTCTATGTAATGTTAATGCATTGTGCAATGATCTGGCCTGCTCTGCCTTGAAGATAATGGAGGCAGGCGTAACTTTAAAAGGTGCATTTGTAAAAGGGGGACTTTTCCAGGGCTTTGAAAGTGGGACTATAAGGTCGTTCTTTCAGTGAGTCACCACAGGCATGATGATTCAAACAGTCTTCTTTTATGCTGTATGACAAAATAAATTTATTCTCAAGCACTTTAATAAATCTTAAAATTTGCCCTTAGCATTTCCAGTCTAACTTTGTACACAGGAATAATTTGGAGGAAAAGTAATCTTTGCTGGGGTTTTTACACGATAGTGCGTACATATGATAAATAAATACAATACAAAGTTAGATGGCTCAGGATAAGCTTTGTTGCTTTTTATGTTATTGACTAAATAATAACAAGCTATTTGTGAACCTTGTCTGAGCATTTGTTAAACTTCTCGCTCCCACTGTGCTGTAAGATCCTGGTATTTCTGGTTATGAATATGGAGATAGAGAGAGCTAGATAGGGCTCTTAAAGATAGCGGAGTCAGGGGATATGGGGAAAAGGCAGGAACGGGGATCATGGCTGATTGGGGATGATCAGCCATGATCACATTGAATGGCGGTGCTGACTCGAAGGGCCGAATGACCTACTCATGCACCTATTGTCTATTGTCTATTGTCTATTGAGAGACATAAATAAATATAATCATAAGCAAAGACATAAAGCCAGAGTCAGCATCATTTTAAAATGAAAACTTACTATGGAAAACTATGGCCATTTTTAGCATGAGATTTTATAAAACTAGTGAAGAGGTCATTTATTTAATTCAATACTTTTAATCATCATGCAAAAGCAAGTTATATTACATCAGTAAATTTGGTAGAATTTGTTTCTATATAGTTTAATTTTCCAGTTGTTACAACTACATCATCAACTCATCACTGATATTGTCTTTCCTAGTCCTCTTGTAAAAGTGTGACACAAAAGATGGAAATAATATTATGTGCTGGAAGGATCTGCAGATGCTGGTTTAAACCAAAGATAGACACAAAATGCTGGATTAACTCAGCGGGACAGGCAGCATCACTGGAGAGAAGGAATGGGTGACGTTTCGGGCCAGGACCCTTGGGTCTCGACCCGAAACGTCACCCGTTCTTTCCCTCCAGAGATGCTGCCTGTCCCACACAATTACTCCAGCATTTTGTGCATATCTTAGAACTAAGATCATAATTGTGCAGTGTTTTTATAATCTGCACGTGGAGATCAGATGGTTAGGTTCTGGGTAACACAGGCATACCATCACACATTAGTCTGAAAGACTGATACCAGGAATAGTCATTACAGACCCAAAGAAACAAACTGATTAGCAGCTCTAACATTTAATGTCAACTAACATTTTTTATAATATTTTATAGACAGCAATTTTGCTTTCAAACATTTGTGACACTCTGCCTGAAGATAACTGCATTCACTCCACAGATCACAATGCTGTCGTCATAAGATTAGAGCATCTACAGATCCATGTAAGAGGATCAGAGTAACTGCACCGTGTTCAGTGCATCTACACCAGTAGATAAGAGCATCCGGGATTCCCAGATCAGGGCACCAGCACCTCTACATCAGGGCACCTGAGCCCTTACATCAGACTATCTGAGCCTCAAGCTTAGAGCTTCTCATTCTCTAGACAAGAGCACGTGTTTCACTATGTCACCACAACCATACCTCAGGTTCTCAGCATTTCCTCAGAACGCCAGCGCATCTACTTCTGCATCTATATTAGTCCATCTGCATCTGTAATCCAGAGAAGACCAAACCCTAGTTCAGAGAATTTTCTCTCCGAGATCACATCATCTGTTTCCTGAGAGGAGACCATCTTTTGCCTACCCCCAGATAGATAAGGGGATTTGTGCCTCTTCATCACCCCAACAGAGAGCCACTCCCTCCTCCCAAGTCAGAGCATTTCCACCAGTGAATCAGGAAACCATTGCAGTGCCAGAGATCCTGGTTCAATTCTGACCTCAGGTGCTGTCTGTGTGGATCTTGTACATTCTCCCTGTGACTGTGTGGGTTTCTTCCAGGTGTTCCAGTTTCCTCCCACAGCCCACAGTTGGTTGGTAAGGCCACTAAGCTCCTGCTGCATTTCTCTATGACTCTGATTCTAACATCTGTAGCCCCAGATCACAACATGTATTTCCCTGGTTCGGGGCATTTGATTGGAGTGTTTTTCAGGCCATCGCAGGATTTTGACAAGTTCAAAACTTTTTGCCGACAGTCAGCAATAGTGGGCTTGACGCCAATGGGCGTAGCTTGACTCCTCCTGACTTAGGTGCTGTCGTAGTTTGTCGCCAGGATGACGTAGGATGACATAGGCTGATTTCGGTGAATTCCATTGGTGACTACCTACGTCAACCGGTGACGGGTACCAGCGACTGAATTGTCTTAAGTTGTCTTCAGTTGCGCGGACATGTTCGTACCTTGTCGTAGCTTGTCGCAGATGGACGTAGGTTGTCGTAGGTGTGGTCGTAGGTGGACGTACTAATGGGTCGCCAGTTGTCGGTAGCTTCCCGTAACTTGACGTTGACTAGGTGGTAGGTTGTCATAGATATTGTCGTAGACATTGTCGCCGGTTTTTATGCGACCTTCTACGACTATGACAGTCGCCGGCAAACGCCGAAAAAATCGCCTAAGTGGGACAGGCCCATAAAGGTCATGCCCTGGTTTGTCGCTAAAAATGCAACACCTTCACCCAGACATCTGAGGATCTGCATTTTTACATTGGAGCAACTGACATCCAATACCACATCACCTGTACAAGTTAGAGCATTTGCTCCATAAACCAAGCTCCTGCACCTTAGATCAGAACATCAGTGACCTACACCACAGTCAGTGCTCCCTAACATTAGTTCATGCTTGCTCTGTGCTTCTGTACACCAAGAACAGAGCCGCCACCCCCCCCCCCCCCCCCTCTGGATGAGAACATTTGCTTCTTAAGGTCGGAGCATCTGCACCCCAAGTCATAGCATTCATTCCTCAAAATCAGAGCACCCATCCCTCTTAAGTAGCACGTCTGTCCTATAAATTAAAGCATTACAATTTATAAGCATATGAAATTCTAAGGGGAATTTTTTTAACTTTTGAGATACAACACGGAAACAGGCCCTTCGGCTCATCAAGTCTGTCCCGACCAGCGATCACCCCATACACACATACTTACACATATCTTACACACTAGAGACAATTTTTAATATTTTTTATCGAAGCCAATTAACCTAGAAACCTGCATGTCTTTGGAGTGTGGGAAGAAACCGGAAAATCCGGGGAAAGCCCACGCAGTCACAATGAGAACATACAAACTCCATACAGACAGCAACCCCTGGTCAAGATCGAAGCCGGGTCTCTGGCACTGTAAGGCAGCAGTTTTACCGCTGCACCACCATGCCACCCAAATTGGCAGAATTCATTCTGAGCAGATTCCCTTTAACAGGATATCTAGGACAGGATAACTAGGCTTCATTTTAGAATAAGTGGTTGCCCAGTTAAGATTGCGGTAAGTGACATGTTTTACTTTCATCTGGATGGACATCCCCTAATTCTGAAATTGTGTCTCCTAGTCCTACACACCTCCAATAATGGATCCAACCTTTGGAGGTCTGCACCTCACAGGACAGAAGAGGGGGAGTTGTTGAATATATTTAGAGTTAAAGCTGGCAGACAATTAAGTTACAAGGGAGGAGCGAGGGATTACCCTCCATCTTGTTGAATGGCTGAGCAAACTAAAAGGGCTAATTGGCCTACTCCTGCTAGTTTCTTATCTTCTTATCTGTATGCCTAGACCAGAGCACCAGCTATGAATTAAGCCCCTGTCCCACTTTCCCGAGTTACTCACGAACTCCCCCGACTTTTCCCCTTGATTCGAACTCAGAGAACTCAGTAATAGCCGTTCGTAGGTACTCGGGGCTATTTTTTTAACTCGTGGACATTTTTCAACATGTTGAAAAAACGTCCCGACTTAAGGGCCTGTCCCACGAGCATGCGACTCCATGCGGCAAGCGCGACCTAACGTGGTCGCTTGAGCCGTACGGCCTCGCGGGGCCAGTCCCACTTTGATCGCCGGAGCCGTATGGAGTTGTGCGGAGCTGGTCCCGACATCGCGCGGGGCTCCGAAAAACTGACCGTGTTCAAAAATTCTGCGCGGCAACGGCCTGCCAGCCCGCAGCCGCCTCGACGGGCGTGCGCAACATCTCTACGCCGTAAGGGCGTCTTTACGCCGTACGTCACGCGCGAACTTCCCGCAGACTTCGCTCGAATTTCACGTCACTCACTCGACCTCCGCGCGGCCCCCGCTTCCGGTTTGGTCGCGCTCGCCGCATGCAGGCATATGCTGGTGGGACCGGCCCTGTACGGGGATCACTCGACATCCGCGCGGCCCCCGCTTCCGGTTTGGTCACGCTTGCCGCATGCAGGTCGCATGCAGGTCACATGCAGGTCGCATGCTCGTGGGACAGGCCCTTTACTTGATGCCCCGAGTTCCTACGGCTGGCATTACGAGCCCCTACGAAACATCTACGGACTCCTACGGGCTCCTACGAGCTCGCTACCGACATTACCCGACATTCCCCGAGTTCGAATCAAGGGGAAAACTCGGGAGAGGTCGTGAGTAACTCGGGAAAGTGGGACAGGGCCGTTACTGGGGTACAGAAGAATTTCTGCTGGACTGAGACCTACACTTCTATCTAGTTGATCATTTCAGTGCAATGCATCTGGCGTGTAACCTTTGTAATTTACTGGTTCTTATGATAAATTGGCACAAGTGCAAGAATTGGAGTCATTACGTTCACAGGACCACCTTGGGGAAGGTTTGGCATATCAAACAATTCCATCGGGCCTTGCAGGCTTTGAATGTAATGCACCTTCTAAAGAGAAGCCTACATAGTGGCAACTGATCAATTCAAGCGTTAGATCAAAGATTTCACATCTGACAAAAAAATGCACTCAGCTCCAGATGTTGACTTTCTAATGTTTAAATGTAACACACATATTGCTTCAATTTGGAAAACGAGCTTGGTAGTGGGAACTGTGTGCGATAATCCAGAAATGCCTAATGAGAACATTAGGAAGAACAAAGCACATTTGGAACAACAGCCTCAATTCCCAGCATACCTGCTCCTCTGACCAGCCCCTCCATCCACGACTCAACTCAGGCACGTTAATGACTCTGGTTGTGGTCGGGAGGCTCCAGTGGCCGATAGCCAGCAAGCAGTGTAATTTGTATCCTACCCTGATTTTCTTTCCACACTATTAAACACAATGACAAGTTGCTCTTGTCGAATATTTATCCAATCTCGCCATCTCAATTCGTTTACATGAACAACATTCTCGATAACTTCCACAATATGGAAGATCCTTTATGTCTACTCAGAACACTGCAGTCTCTATCCCATTCCCAGTCATTTATTCAGCTCAACACAGCATTGACTATCATCATCTGTGTAGAGTTGAACAAATTCTACTTTTAGTTTCCTTTCAGGTTTCTTACAGTAGTTCCGATCTTGAGTTCTCCAATTCTGCATTCAAGTGACAACCAGATAAAGATGAAGGGGAGAACGTTGATCAAACTGAATGAGGCTCTGCTTTGGAATCTATTCATGAATCCAGAAGTGACTAGCAGTGGAATAGTTGTTATCTTGTGCACGTATTGGTTCTTTGTCCACTTGTTAGGCACTGGGCCGTTTGTCGGCACTGGGCCTGTATTTGCAGCAGTTTAGAAGAATGAGGGGGGACCTCATTGAAACATACAGAATAGTGAAAGGCTTAGACAGAGTGGATGGGGAGAGGACATTTCCACCAGTGGGAGAGTCTAGGACTAGAGGTCATAGCCTCAGAATTAAAGGACGGTCCTTTAAGAAGGAGATGAGGAGGAATTTCTTTAGTCAGAGGGTGGTGAATCTGTGGATTATTTGCCACAGAAGGCTGTGGAGGCCAAGTCAATAGATATTTTTAAGGCAGAGATAGATAGATTCGTGATTAGTACTGGTGTCAGGGGTTATGGGAAAAGGCAGGAGAATGGGGTTAGGAGGGAGAGAATGGCAGAGTAGATGGGCTGAATGGCCTAATTCTACCTATCTCTTATGATGTATGATTTTATGATCTTACTAAGTGGGACCCGTTGGTTCTCAGCATCACACGGGAGGGCTGGTCTCCCAAAGCAATATTCCACCTCTCCACCAATTCCAATAATGGTGGTCAGTGGGGTGGGGAGGGGCTTTCTGAAGCACTAGTATGGGTGTTGTGGGCTGAAGGGACTAGTTTCCAGAGAGCTAGATTGGACATTGCGGGCCAAATGGATTCTTGGGCTGGCGGCTCAGTCACTCAAGCCTGTTGTGCTGGCAGTTCACTCACTCATGGCTGGTGGGCTAGCAGTTGACTCACGGCTATCTATTCCGTATCTATACGTCTAGGTATATTCTCAACAAACATCAGCAGGTCGTCTTTCATAAATCCATGTCCACGTTGTCACATCCTGTTGATATTTTCCAGGAATCCTGTTCAGACAGCCTTTACAATAGACGTTAGTATTTTCCCAACAATGGATGTTTAGCTACTCAGTCTGTTTTCCCTATGTTCCCCCTTCTTCCTCACCATTTATGGTACTATATTGCTGGGCGTAAATTTGCAATATATCATATGGAATCGATAGAGCACTCAATCTTGCTCTTGAATCAGGTCATGGATCATTTATGCATCTTTGACCAATGGCATTAACTGAAGTTAACATTTTGATCTGATTCATGAAAAATCCCCCAAGAGCCCACGCACTTTTGAGGAAAAGCATTTCAGCCTTTGTGTGAAGATGTGATTTCTGATTTCACTCCTGAATAACTGGTTTTCAGTTCAGGTTATGCCATTCACCTTTTTCTTCAACTGCCTACTAAGAGAAATAATTTCTTCCTATCATCTATATCACATCCAGTTTGAAATATCCCTATTACATCACCTTTCAATCTTCTGAACTCAATAATTGATCCTCAATTTACACTTTGTATCATTCTGTTGAAATCCCCACAAGGTTAACACATTTGTCCAAAGGATATATTTCTACCAATTCAATTTCCTATGGAAAATATTCCATCACTAACTTCGATGATCATTTTTTGTTTCTTGCCTAATTTCTAATCACCCTTAAGCTCCATTAGTTAAAACTGCAACGACTGGAGACATGCATATAATAGTAATTAATACATTTGGAAGAGATGACTAGGAGGAACTTTATTTTCAAAGTGTTGAGGATAATAAACAGATTTGGTAAGGCAAAAGGATATTTTCAATCGAGGTTGATGCTATAATCAGACTATGGGAGAATGAAGGGGATTGGCCTGGAACAAATAGCTTTTTCAAATCCTCCAATGTCTTAAGATTTCATGTTATGATTCCATTTAAATACAAGGGAAATGCTTTACTGAGCACGACTCAGCCTTGACTAATTG
Organism: Amblyraja radiata; assembly: GCF_010909765.2. Taxonomy (NCBI): domain Eukaryota; kingdom Metazoa; phylum Chordata; class Chondrichthyes; order Rajiformes; family Rajidae; genus Amblyraja; species Amblyraja radiata. The sequence continues at coordinate 6,084,082 of NC_045979.1, read as the reverse complement.
CCACTGATGTTCCTATGGATTGATGTTTAACAGAAAGTTTGCCGTCCATATCAATGCTAGGTTATACCAATACTGAATGGTTTATGAAGCATGGATCTACACCACAGTATATTAACCTTAATGTTCTCTGGTTGGCTGTGGATCAGTAAATAGGACTCTTGCTTGGAATTATGGAGATTCCTGTTTCCACTCCAGAAATCAGAAGATAGATCTAAACCAATAGCAGTGCCAGAGGAATTTTTTTTCTAGTAAATAGAAAGTAAATTGTCTCAGAGTATAGTTTCAAAGAATGTCAGTCTGCCTATCAATGGTGTCTTATCCCTCAACTAGATTTAGTAAATTAAATTATCTGGTCAGTATCAAATAGCTGCTTCTGGGATCTTACAAAGCCAAATTAGTCATCGCATTTCTTGCTTAAAGACGATGACTCAATTCAAGGGAACTTCACTGGGTCTTAAGTGTTTGTCGTTCTCCGAAGGTCATGAAAGAAGTATAGGAATCAATTTCCCCCCCCCCCCCCCCAAAATTTCCCCAATTCTTCTGTTTATACAGAAAATGTGTAAAAGTTTTTTCCTGGGGTAAGAGTGGTCTATGACTCTCTGTGACTCTGTTACCAGCGGAATGCTTTGTATGTCAAACCAGACCCACCCATCTTTAACGACCTCCTCTTCACTGTCTTTTTGCAGGGTCCTTGGGCACAGCCGGGAGAGTTTGCAACAAGTTCTCCAGGGGCATGGATGGGTGTGAAGTGATGTGCTGCGGCCGGGGCTATGACACGACGCGGGTTGCACGCGTCACCAAGTGCGAGTGCAAGTTCCACTGGTGCTGTGCCGTCAAGTGCAAGGAATGCCAGGAGACAGTCGACTTCCACACCTGCAAAGCACCGAAACGTGCAGAGTGGCTGGATCAGACTTGATTACAATGAGCAGCGCTGTCTTAATATGGGATATGCGTGAAGCGCGTGGCATTTTGGGAGTTGTAGTTTAGCTGCATGGCTTTTCATTTTAGTTAATACTCTGCAAAGCACTAAGGTGGACTACACCTCCCAGGGGACCATTTTGAACCATTGGACATGTTCAGTAAATTACCGCATATTCCTTTTCAATGGGGGAATAGCAATCTAAGCATAAATCCTGAACATTACAATTTGCAATGTTTTATTTTAAATGGAACCGTGCAATTGCCCATTGAAAAGAGACATTATAAAATGAAGGACGTGGCTCCTATAGCTGTCAAGTAATGAGGATCTCCCCGTAGCATCAGCCACATGCAACTAGTATCTCCAGCCTGGTATTTCTTATTTTTTTATTGGTATGTCAATGCCTTATTAATAAGTGGAAAAGCTGCTGACTGCTCCTTGCGATCATTCGGAGGGATGTGAAGCTGCATACTGTACCAGAAAACAAGGGCTTGCACTTTCTAAAGGCAATTGTGTAACTGCATTAACTAGACAACCTGCACTATGGACATTAGCTATGAAAGGATAGCAGAGTGTGTGTGTGTGTGTGTGAGAGAGAGAGAGCGAGAGAGAGCGAGAGTGTGAAGGAAAGAAACCTATTGGGATATGACTATCTGTTGATTTGAACATATCAGGAGCTACAGCCTTCAAACTGTAAAGGGATGTCTGTAACGACATTGGGAGTAAGGTTAAGCTCTGGTTTGCTGCTGCTGATTTCAATAGTGCAACTCGCCTGTACTTTTTTATGGTCTAATTTTTTTTAATATTGTAATAATTCTTACACTGCTACCAGTATGTTAATATTTGCCAGACTCCAAGTGCTATTCCTGCAGTCTAGGTTGATGCAAACAGTTGCATTACACACTGTACTGTAGTTTTAAGACATCCCACGTAAGTATCTTGTTTGTAATTTCACAGAGAAACTTTTTTTTCTAATTAAAGTGAGAAAAAAAAAAACGGGATGGACTCCATGCCCTGAATATTTAAAGCTCTGCCTCCTGATAGAGATCACTCAAGAAAGTAATCTTAGACTGAGAGCCCACCGCCTGAGTGACATTACGAAGCACATTTTCACAGAAGGGCTATTGAGAATCGGGAACGTCTAGCCCCAATGGTGCGGTTTGGCTGGAGTGAAGGATCTGTACAGACACACGACCCCTTGAGCTGAGCACGAAGCATCCTGAAACTGTAAAAGACCCATGATGCTATTTATGATCCAATGCATAACATTTCAATCTAAAGATATAGTGGCAAATCTAAGTTATCGTAAAGAGCCCAGCAAGTACCATTAACTTGCATCAAGATCTATTTGCTGTTGTTTGTTTGTTTCTTGCATTTCTGTGTAAACTTGGAGTTTGGTGCTTTTCTTCGTTGCTCTGTTATATATTGGCTTATAGATACTGTATAAAGAGGGAACTGCTCATATACTGAATTCTGTATTTGGGTACCACTGTTCAAGGGGAAATGATTTATCTGAAGGATTACAAATTAGAAGGGTCTCGACCCGAAACGTCACCCATTCCTTCTATCCAGAGATGCTGCCTGTCCCGCTGAGTTACTCCAGCATCTTGTGTCTCTCTTCAACATAAACCCGCATCTCTCAGTCCTTCCTACACAGGGTGACACTCATCTTTAGTGGTGTTGGGTGAGTGCCCCAGTTACGGCTCTCCATGCTCCTTAGTTTTAACAGAATGTAATCCCAGTGTTTGTGCCATTAACACATTCAGAGGACATCGCCACTGAGGTAATACGATATTTTGGTTTATAACTTCAATGCACAAACTCTGTATCCTCGTACATTATTTCATAATAGCAAATCAAGGAGGCTTCCATCCCATTAGTGGAGGCTAGAGCTCAATGATAGTGCCAATGTGAAATTACCATGTCCAAGTACAATGCAGAATCAATGAACTGAGCAGTTCCACCTCCATACAGTATCTGAAGCTGGTGTATTGATTTAAACCCCACACACTCCACCCTAAACATCACCCATTCCTTCTCTCCAGAGATGCTGCTTGTCCCGCTGAGTTACTCCAGCATTTTGTGTCTATCTACAGAATGACAATGGTGTTTGCTGACACGAGACACGCTTTAGTCATCCCGTCCGATAATAACTAGACGAAACACTGTCAATATGCTACATGAAAATGCTAGTGGGTTACTGGAGACAGTGACCATAAGGTGACAAGTAAATGACTGGGTACATTTGTCAGGAAGGGTTGGGTAAGTGGATGAAGCTTGTCTCTGGAAGAGAGAGAACTTAGAGAGGCCCTGACAGGGATCATTAAAATAACAGGCTTTGTTTCAATGGATAAGGAGAAAACTGGTCCAGCAGAAATTATTTCAGTGATCATTGACAAATGAAGGCAATTCATGTAGAGATGATTGAAGTGGAGATGAACGACACTGTGGCGGGGAAACCTGATGTAGACAGGAGGGAATAATGAAGGGAAAGACAGGATGTGAAGTCGGAACTAGAATGGGAAGCAACTCATGGAGTATAAACACTGGTAGAGAACACTTGGACAAAATGTCCTGTTCTGTCTATAATATAAACAAAATTCTGGAAACAATCTGCATATCAAGTAGAATCTGTGAAGACATAAGAAAGTCAACATTTTAGGTCAATGATCATTCATTAGATTGGAAAGCTCGAGATTTAATAGTTTTAATTAAACGCAGAGCCCGGGATGTCAGGATGAGAAAAAAGGGAAGAACAAAAGGAAAGATCTGTGATAAAGTGCAGGGCATGACTGATGAAGTGATAAATAGATAATGGTTTATTTGTGACTGTATCCCACACGGGTTTAAAGTGTGGCCTGGACTGCAGACGCAGCAATAGCTGGTTGTGTTGCTGGAGCCAGTTAGAGATGAAGACGCCCGTGAGCCTTCTCATGCACGACGGTGGGATTGATTGCCTGTTGGTGATGGGGTCACGGTGCATTGTTTCAGACCACCCAGTGTATATTACACCTTCCATTCTGTGCTGCCCCAGGGGAAAATTCCAACGTCCACTAGCCTCTGAGAGATGAAGGGGATTGTGGTGGATGAAAGGCTGTCTTCCTCACAGTCAGTAGTTCCCAACCTCAAACAGCTCTCCTGTCTCCCCTCATATCCTCCTAACACCACTACTAATCACCCCACCTCCACTGCCCCGAACCCAAATCCACAATCCCTGGCTTAGCTACAGGGTTGTCCTTCACTTATAGAAACATAGAAAGTAGGTGCAGGAGTAGGCCATTCAGCCCTGCGAGCCAGCACCGCCATCGAATATGATCACGGCTGATCAATTATATCTTTTTTGAGTTTGGCTGTTGACACTGTGTTCTTAGTAAAAGTATCGCTATCAGATATTGGGCTTTCTAAGCTTTGGCCTTGAAAACCTAATGTGACTAAATTCCCCATAGTCACTGAAGGAACCATGAGAGAGGATAATTTACCAACTATAATGATCTACAGGTTTAGGTCTCTAAAGGTTAATTACGAGATTGGAATCTTTTTAATTTCCTTATTTGTTTCATCATAATTTCCTAAGCTTTGAATTGCTATTTCCACTGGCCACAGTACACACGTTCCTCTTTGCCAGGTTATAGGTTTATTGGGATATTGTGGTGATGTGGACATCACTGGTGGAGGCACGAACATGTTGCCCGTCAAAGGTGCCGCCTTGAGAGGTGGTGGTAGGCAATGCCATCACAAAGGGCAGTTAGGGGTCAGGGGCACTATTGAGGAACTGGAGCCACATATAGTGTGTGGAGCTACAGGTTAAGAAATCAGCAAGGCATTTAAGATTTCAAACGCATTTCTGTAACGTCTGAGGATTTGAATTAGAACCAAAAAATTCTGGAACCACTCAGGAGGTCATTCAGTGATCTGTGGAAAGAGAAGCAGATAATGTCTCTGGCACAAAAAAAATCACCAGGACTGTGTTTTCTGTGTTTTCTGTTTTCATTTCAGATTTGCAACATCTTCATTATTTTTATTTTCATTTAAGGATTTGAATTCATGTTATCTGGATTAGTCCACATTTGATTGATGATGTTACATCATAACAACACAGGCATGTAGAGTTCTGCCAATGACTTAATTCTTTGACATACCTAATTCATTTTGAATATTTCTGTAGGGGGAAAACAAAAGTCCCAATTAAGTACAGAATTATAGTAAAGAAAGTAGACAAAAATGTTTTTGAGCTTACTCGTTTTCCAATTTGTAATTATATCTGATAAAAAGCTATGTTTTTTTCCAATGTTTCATGGTTTCACTGATATTTAGGACAATTGGGACCTTCTCTCAGCTGATCACAGGGCAGGCAAAGGAAATAACAAAGTGTGAAATTGTCAGTCTAGTTGTCTAATATAAAGATCTAGATGAGCAGAAACTTCCTCTAACAAAATGCATTGGAAAGACCAAAGCCATTGTTTTGGCTGCTGCTTGCACCTCCATTAGCTTTCCTCTTGCTCCATCCATCTCTCTCACATTTATTGGAGGCTGAGCAAACCTTTCAGCATATTAGTGAAGCACTTTGACCCCAAGGTGTCCTTCTGGCCACATATCAACGTCACTTCTACGTCTTCTTGCGTATGGTGTGCACAGCCTAAAGTTGTAGGACAACTTGTTCTATTTGATCTTATTTGATTCTGCACGCCAGGTTGATTGCATTCGTTGAAACAGGGTGGACCACGTGAAGGTTGCAATCTCCCACCCCATCAACGTCACTGAGGCTACTTATTTCATCTCATTACCAAAACCTAGCTCAATTCTTGCTTCAACTCACCTGCTGATGGCTCTCACCCATGTCTATATTATTCCTATATGATATTAGACATGATTCCAAAGTCCTCCACACAGTTCTTCCGCACACATAGTTTACTCTCCACTGTCTTCAGCATTGATGCATTGTCACACTTTAACCATTCAGTCATCACGGCTGTTCACACATCAGCCATTAAATAATTGGCCTTGTTTTCAAATCCCTCATACTGCAGCCTGAAGAAGGATTCCAATCCAGAACATCACGTATCCATGTCCTACAGAGATGCTGTCTGATCCGCTGAGTTACTGCAGCACTTTCTGCAACATAGGTAAAGATGGCTTCAGCTGCCTTAGCCTGGTCTGGAAATCCCTGATGCTTTGCCTCATCACCTTTCGTCAAATCAGTTGCTGAAACCTACATGTTCAAAAGGGAACTGCAGATGCTGGAATATCGAAGGTACACAAAATTGCTGGGGAAACTCAGCGGGTGCAGCAGCATCTATGGAGCGAAGGAAATAGGCGACGTTTCGGGCTGAAGAAGGGTTTCGGCCCGAAACGTCGCCTATTTCCTTCGCTTCATAGATGCTGCTGCACCCGCTGAGTTTCCCCAGCAATTTTGTGTACCTGCTGAAACCTACATCTTGCGTTAAGCTTCAGGTCATTTGTTGAAACTTCTACACATGGAGTCAAATTGTTTTGGAAATTGTAAAGTGCCTTGGAAAGGTTTATTACATTGAAGCTGCTGTATGAATATAAATTGCTAATGCCGAGATGGAGAAATTGTGAGACGGGGAATAACTTTGGTGAACTTGGACAAAGGTGAAGCTCCTGAACCAGTGCAGTCTGTATCCAGAATTAACATGCATCAGATGCCCACTGAACTTCAGATGGGAGCTGACCTGCTCACTTCAGCCTCTTCCCATTCAGCTACGGATAGTTCTGCTGTATCACAAGAGTTGTGTTCCTAAGAAACCTGGTGTGTCATAGAAAATTACATTACAAAGCAATTGTGTCAATGGGGAATAGGCCTTAAGGGCTAGAATAGTTCAGACATAATAACAAAGATATTTTTCCCGACAAGATTTAAAAAAATAAAGGTCTTTTTATTAATTATGTTTATCTTTGTTGCCACAAGATAAAAATACTGACGGCTGCATGTAACAGAGTAATATTGCACTGGTACATGGATGGCCATTTGGACAGGTGCAGGAATGGAAGAGATTTAGAGGGATATGGGCCAAATGCATATGCAGGTGGGACTAACGTAGATGGGGCATGTGGGTCGGCATGGGCAAGTTGGGCCCAAGGGCTTGTTTCCGTGCCATGACTCAATGCCTCTAAGTGGCACTGGAAATGACCACGCCAATTTCAGTGACCTCCCATAGTGAAAGAAACAGCTACATTCTTAAGAGACAAGGGACTCTGATCGAAGATGGACACAAAATGCTGGAGTAACTCAGCGGGTCAGGCAGCATCTCTGGAGAGAAGGAATGTGTCACATTTCAGGGTTGAGACCCTTCTATGTTACTCCAGCAGTTTGTGTCTATCTTCGGTTTAAACCAGCATCTGCAGTTCCTTCCTACACAGGGTGTCTGATCACTGTGAGGAGCCTACAAGGAAGCATTTTTTTCCAAGACAGTTATTTTTCTGCTTGCTAATTTCCGAAATAACTTGAAAGTGGTTCTTCAGTTCTCAATTAAACCACGTTATACATAATTAGGTGCACATAATATTCCCTGAAGTGGATAAATATTCTGAAGTCTTCTTCTTGCGTATGGCGTGCACAGCCTAAAGTTGTAGGACAACTTGTACTATTTGATCTTATTTGATTGTGCACGCCGGGTTGATTGCATTCGTCGAAACAGGGCAGACCACGTGAAGGTTGCAATCTCCCACCCCTATTCTGAAGTGGTCAGCGTGGACTCAGTGGACCAAAGGGCCTGTTTCTCTAAACTGAACTAAACTAAACTAATTAATTGATCATGTTATATCCATTTTGCATTGTGGAAACATGTGTTATAGCAGAACTACCTGCATTTGTAACTCCCCACTAAACCGTCAAACAATAAAGGAAATAGCATTCCAATTTGAGAATAAATCATTAATTACGTTTTGTGATCTAACGCCCATTTTATTAACATTTCCCTGACCTTTCAGACAGAGCAAAGGACAATTGGAATCTTATCTCAGAAACTGCTGGACAGCCACAGGTGTGAAATTGTCAGTCTGGTTGTCTAATGTCCAGTTCTAGACGAGCAGAAACTTCCTCCAGCCGTAAGGAACGAAGGTGCAGCCGTCACACACAAGAGTATGTGATTCATCAGACAAAGAAAGACACAATACTACATAGCAATGTTATCACAGTTAGAGGTAGGAAATATTGTTAAAAGTATTTCGTAGAAGTTGAAGCCTGTCGTATCTGCAGAGCAGCTATTAAATCACTTCCACATATTCACAGTGTTCGTTGTCAGGGTGTTTGGATGAGGAAAACATTTCCAATCCCTTCCCCACATTTGAATGGTGAATTGCACTCTTAAGTGAGTGGACTAGTGTAGCTATTCTATAGGGTTTGAAGACTATAGCCACAGATGTGAATTACAGAATGGTGGCAGATTACATAGAATCGGACAAATGTTGAGTGCTAAATATTGTCATGAGAGTGGCAATTTCAACCTTTTGACATATTACTCATCTGAACCAAAGCCACAAATCAATAATTATGATATCATAAGAATCATAACTGTGTGACAGCATTGAACAATTGATCACTCAGTGAATTGGACTTATTGAATACTTGTGGGGATTTGTATTGCATATTTGAAGTATTGGCTCATCTATGTTTAGGTAACTTTCAATTAAGGTGGGTGGACTGTGCAGGGAGAAATTGGAGCAGACCAGAACAATACTGCAGGATGGTAATCCAATCATGTTCAGATGGCTTGAATACAGAACATCAGGCATCTGGGGGAAAGCTACAGACTGAAGAGGTTCATGGAGTTTAGAATAACAATATTAACATTTCCATTTAGTGCCATGAAAATAGCACAAGGTCCCAAGGTTCTTTACAGATGTGTTATGTGAAGAGTTATAAGGACCGATGACAAAAAAGGCTTATTTCTTTGGTCAAGGTTGAGGAGGAGTGGTTTAGAAAGGGAATTCACAAGATTGAGGTCTACCCTGTCAAAGACCCATGTCCTGATGCTTCAGCAGCAAAAATGATACTTAAAAAGATCTCGTAAGTGGCGTGGTGGATGGCAAGGTGGCCGAGCATCCTGCAGTGACTGTCTCAGGGTTTGTTATTCTTGTTGGCCAGCGGAGATAGTCACTTCTTGTTGGAAGCCCTGGAGATCTTTGCAACAAGCTATTTCTTAGTAACTGCCCTAGTCACACCTACAGCCACCATCAGTCTCATGTCAGGGACAGCAAAGCGACCTCTAATGCCACTGGGTGGAGTTTGCAAGTTCTCCCTGTGGCTGCGTGGGTTTCCCCTCACATCTACACATCACATTCGAAAGACACGTGGGTTGTAATGTCCCCCCAGTTTGCCATTTAGTGAGGGAAAAGTCTGAAGAAGGGTCTCGACCCGAAACGTCGCCCATTCCTTCTCTCCAGGGATGCTGCCTGTCCCGCTGAGTTACTCCAGCGTTTTACAGGTATGTCTACCTTCGGTTTAAAGAAGCATCTGCAGTTCCTTCCTACACATTCAGACATTCACCCCTCAGTATAAGATTAATTGCTTGAGGTGGCTCCTCAGAGGGAGATGGAGGCGGGAGATGGGGGGAGATGAGGGAGGGCGGGTGGGATGTTATGGGGAAGGTAGCAAGCTGGGAGTGGAGGCTTGACAAAAAAAGGCAGCAGTAAAAATGCACCACCTGCCTTTGCCCAGAGGACAAAAGTGTTTCAATAAGATCACTCAGAGCCAGGAAAGGTAACCGGTGCTGATTGACAGCATTACTCAAACTTAGCCCCATTTCTCCCCCCCCCCCAGCCCCATATCTTCTGGTGAGGCATGGCAGGCAGGCAGGCAGGCCGCTAGTTAATGATGATAAGTGATAAGAAACACACTGTCAGTGAGTCAGATCTGTGTTGATGGTTCTGCTTGCTGGGGGGTGGCTATGAAACAGGATCCTCTGCAACTCACCTGCACTTCACAGACCTTCACGTCTGCTCTCGGTTATCTGAAATTAATCCATTAATTGCAGTTTTCCGAGGCTAACCCTCAGCCAGGCCAAAACAAACATAAACACAGACTGCCTGAAGCTCCTCAGGCAACAACATCCCACCTTGGTCTCGTTGATTCAGATGGCCAGTTGTTAGAATGTAGATCACACTGCTGTCTGAAGAAGGGTCTCGACCTGAAACATCACCCATTCCTTCTCTCCAGAGATGCGGCCTATCCCGCTGTGTTACTCCAGCATTTAGTGTTTATCAGGATGCATCACAGCTTGGTTTGGGAACAGCAGGAAATTGCAGCGAATTGTGGACGCAGCACAGACCCTCACACAACGCAACCTCCCTCCTATTGACTCCATTTATACCTCACGCTGCCTCGACAAGCAGCAGCATAATGAAGGACATGTTTCACCCTGGCCGCTCCCTTTTCTCCCCTCTCCCATCAGGTAAAAGATACTGAAGTGTGAAAACGCACACCTCCAGATTCAGGGACAGTTTCTTCCCAGCTGTTATCAGGCAACTGTATCAAGAGATACAAGATACATTTATTTGTCACATGTGCCAATTGGTACAGTTGTCAACATACAGCCATACGAATAATAAAGAGCACAGAACACGATCGTCTTTTACACAGACATCCCCACACAGCGGGGTCAAAGTTTCCCACTATGAGGGAAGGCTCGAAAATTCAGTCGTCCTCCTCCGTTGTTCACCCAAGGTCAGGGGGCTCCCGAACCCCTCGCAGTCACCGCCACGGGCGGCCCGATGTCCAGCCCCTCACGCCGGGATGATGGAAGTCCGACGTCAGAACGGGAGAACCACTTCAACGGCTTGGACATCCGAATCGGCCACCTCCTACCGGAGTCCGCGGCTCCCGAAGTCCAAAGGCCGCGCTGGTCGGAGATTTAATGCTGGTGGCTCCCGGCAAAGGGTCCCAGGACTCCTCGATGTTGGTCAGCGCCGCCTGTGCTGCGAGCTCTCCAGACCCTAGCTCCGAGATGTTGAAGCAGCAGGCCCAGTACTCCGGAGCTTCAAATGGTGATCCAGCTAGGCATCTGCCCGCTCCGCGGTGAATCCAGTCCTGTCCCCGGCAGGAAAGGCCGCGTCAATCCAGTTGGTAGGCCGTGGGGGGGGGAGGGCGGGGACGAGACTCGGAGAAGAGTCGCATCCTCGCCAGGAAGTGACTGGGAAACGGTTTCCCCCTTACCCTATCCCCCTCCCCCACATAGAAAAACTAAAGAGTCCTCCAAAACACACTTTTAAAACAGACTCAAAATGAAAAGAAAATTGAAAAAACAGACAGACTGTGGGCAGAGGCTGCCATCAATGTGGCGCCCCTAGTGGAAATCATCCTATCAACAACTAGAGAGCATTGCTGAACTGCTATCTACCTCTTTGGTGACCCTCGGACTATCCTTGATCGGACTTTGTTGGCTTTACCTTGCACTAAATGTTATTCCCATATCATGTATCTATACACTGTAAATGGCTCGATTGTAATCATATATTGTCTTTCAGCTGACTGGATAGCACGCAGCAAAAGTTTTTCACTGTACCTCGGTACACGTGACAATAAACTAAACTGTAACTGAAATGGTGGCAGAAGTAGATTCATCACCACTTTCTAAAGGGAGGTGGATAAACCTACAACGCCAGGCTCGACTGACAGGACAGCTCTTTCAAAGTGTGTGAGAAGGAACTGCAGATGCTGGTTTAAACCGAAGATAGACACAAAAAGCTGGAGTAACTCAGCGGGACAGGCAGCATCTCTGGAGAGAAGGAATGTGTGACGTTTTGGGTTGAGACCCTTCATCAGACCCTTCTCCAGAGATGCTTGCCTGTCCCGCTGAGTTACTCCGGCTCTTTCAAATTGCTGGCATGTGCTTGACAATCTAAACGGACTCATTCTGGGCGATGATACCCCAACCATTTATGTTCTTTAATCACTCCCCACAGATCTAATTATTTCTCCGGACTCGGGAGTGGGATGCTTTTACTGCAGGGTCGTGCTCCTTGGCTGGCCCTCACCGACATCCAAACTGGGACTCATTTTATTGGAAATGTTCCATGAGATTTCATCCCTGACTGTTTGCACTCACCGTCTGGCAATTGGTCACCTTCAACGTTCAACTTAAAACCAGCAACCCACTGCAAATGAAGAAGTCCCTCATTACCAGTGGGTAATGGTGGCTCCACCCATTTGCTGTGTTTAACACCAACAAGATGAACCATCCCAAACCCTTTGACTCTCAAATCAGAAATAGTGAATTGTCATCACATTTCACTGACATTCATTGATCTGGAATCATAAAAACCCAATGCTTATGCAGAGTTTCAGTTATGAGCCACATTTCATCTAGAGCACACTCGCCTGTTCACAGCACACTGGATATATAAATCCAGATGTCCTTCCTTCTAATTACATTGCATCCATCACTGTTAGAGTTTTCAACTCTGCTCTGAAGCCTTTAGCAATTGGAAATGGCTGAACATAGGTTTGGAGAAAAACCATGGCAACATGAAGACAGAATTGTGGTGTTTGAACTTGTCCGTGGGTCATGGTTGACATTGAATTGGGAGTGGAGGAGATCTAGGTTGGGTAATGCCTGGTGCAAGGTGTGATGCTGTGGCAGGGTGATTAATGGAGTAGCACTAGAGTGCTGAGGTGGGGGATAATAGCTCGAGCGACACGTCCAGTCAGACTGGCATCCATAGTTTCAGCGCATGGGAAAACCAGGCACTCAAGGCTCCAAACTGGCAGTGCCAACTGTCCTGTAGATGTGACAGCGCTGGGGAATTGGAATGGGGGTCTTTTGTTGTAGAGCGTGCACCTTCTGAAATGGAGACCATTGGCAGAAAAATAACTCACAGCTGCTGAGCAGCTGATTCTATTGGCAGTTAGTGATGTAGAAAATATTGTTTGGTTGTTGCATTTTAATGTATTGTGCGATCTGGAATAAAGATTATCCCTCTGAATAAACATACACAAGACACCTTTGCGCCTGTGTCTACATTAATTGGAGCCCTAGTGAATGTGAGTGAACAAGTGGTCTCTGGAATTGGTTGGAGCCAACCTGACAGACAAATTCCCCAGAGAAGGTTGTTGGCTTCGGACTGTGCCCAGCAGATGGTTTGTCCTGTTGTGTGCTTTGCCAAACAGCATCAGGAGGAGGGCTGACCAATGTGCGCACTCGTTTGCATCTTGACCCCCCCTTGAGACGCTGGGGGAGCTGGGAAAGGGCAGCGGGTTCACAAACACTCGCCTAGCGGAACATTTTCCACTTCCCGCCTCAGCTCCCAACCTCCTCGCTCCTTCCCACCTTTGACATTCCTCACTTAAATCGGCAGAGACAGGGAGAGAGAGAAAATATTCCACGAGGAGATGAGTGCAAGAGTGGAAGTGAAAACAAAAATCCCCAGGTAGCAACTGCGGACAAGTCTGAAGGCTTAAAGCAAATATCTATATCATGAGAGGAGGAAATTAAAATCTTACATTGATGCTAAAAGCTTCAAGTTAGCGGTTGTCTATGCAAACCTCGACTTTGATCTCGCAAAGTAAAGCTAGATTCAGTGCAAAAATGTCACATTTCCAAAACACCTGCAATAAATCGAAGCCGATAAAATGTCTCCAGTATGTTTCAGATAAACGGGGAGAGAAACCGCGTGCAGAAAAAATAATATTCAGTGAACATCTTGCCACCAGGTTTTCTTATGTACTTGGACTAATCGCAATAAACCAATCCTGTTCTGGAGAGGGGACGGGCAAGGGGAGTGCATTTTTTTGCATTGCACAAGTGTGCGGAGAGGCAGGTTTTGTGGCACAGTTAGTTTCATGTCACGTGTACCGAGTTACAATGAACAGTTGCGTGCTATCGAGACAGCGGAAGGACAATACATGATTATAATCGAGACATTTACAGTGTAAGAAATGTTGCTGTGGGAGTAGAGATTTAAGAATGTGGAGCGATTGTAATATGTGATTGCAGGTCTGTTTGTGTGGACAGCATGCAATTAGTCGCCTGGGTTGGCCGCCATCTTAGCTCATAGAGTTCCAAACGGGTCATTCAGCCCAACAAGTCCATGTCAATCATCAACCACCTACATGCACTGATTATTTATTTGAGTTTTAATCTTCCCGCATTCTCATCAACTCCTCCTGGATCTCACCACTTACCCACACACAGGTCAGTTTACATTGGGTAACCAACCAACCAACCAACCAGCATGTCATTGGTATGTGGGAGGGAACAGGAGCACTCGGGGAAGACCAATATGATCTCAGGGAGAACACGCGGACTCCACACAAGCAGCATCAGAGGTCAGGATTGGACGTAGGTCTCTGAAACTGTGAGGTGGCAGTTCTATCATCTGCACCACTCAGCCATCAAAGTACCTCTCCAATTTTTTTCTGAAGTGTTGATTGCCTATTTATATAATCTTTGGCAATACAAACAGGGGAAGCATCTGCTGCGTATTGTCTGAATTCATCAGCCTTTCTGTGGAATGTGCTAGCCACTATTTTACCATTCTTAAAGCCATTGACTTTCTACAAACTAAAAAAATCCACATCTCTGTTTTGCCCTTCACATTAAATCTGTGCCCTTTAATCCTTGACTTACTCAATAATGGAACCAGCTTCCCTCTGTCTCAATCCAAGATGTTCTTGTGCACAGCAGGCAAAATAGTACACATGCTAGAAACCTGAAATAAACAAAGCAGTAAAAAGCTTGATATTGTGTACCTCCATCTAATCCCCTCTCTACACTCTTTGCTATAATAAAAATTACCTCAACTTCGCTCCGCTAACCATGTAACAAAATTCCCTCCATCCTTGGAACTATTCCAATGAATACTATTGCACCCACTCTTTGGCCTGCACATCCTCCCCACAGTGAGCTGGCCATTGAATCCATTCGTCCAGGCCAGTCTCTGCCTGGTTTGGGCACTGATTGTGAGACTGCACTGGATGTGATGTGAAGTTCACCAAACAAGTGGACCGAAGGCAGTAACGCACATCAATAAAAATATTCTGAGGCACTGAACAAAAATGTCCACAAACCAAATTTGACATTGAATCTCAGAGGAAGAAATTGAAACATGTCAAAATTCCTTAGTTTTATTTGTTTACTAGACCAAGTGGGACCCGTTGGGCATCACACGGGTGGGCTAGTCCCCGAACATGACGGGGAGGCAGACGCCACCGGAGCCAATCACCACCATCACCCGTTCCCCCAACGTAACCCGTTCGCCCAACACAATATTCCACCACTCACTCAGCCCCCAACTGCGAAGGGGTGGCTCATTTCCCCTCATCCCCCAACACTCCCTCCTTCACCTCTCCCTGCCTCTGCTTTCCTCTACCCTCAGTCTCTCTCTCCCACCCTCCATAACTCCTCTCCCCTCCCTACATCCCTGCCCTGTTGGGCCCCGTTTCTCCAACGCAATATTCCACCACTCACCCATTCCCCCAAAGCAACCCGTTTCCACCACTCACCCATTCCCCCAACGCAATCAATCCTTCCCACGTGGGGGTGCAAGCGGTGCTTCCCGGAGCCAATGAATGGACTCGACTTTTGGGTCAGCGTCGGCGCTCCCTTGAACCAATCAATCCTTCCCACGTGGGGGAGGTCAAAAATCTCATTCTTTCCTTACTCCCCTTGAAGCTGCTGATCCCATTGTCTCTCTGTCACCTCTCCCTGCCTCTCCTTTTTCCATACCATCATTCTCCCCCTTTCGCACTCTCCCACTAAAGACAATGTTTAAATAACATGTCTTCTCCCCCCATCCCCCACTCCATGAACTCTCATTGCTTCTGTATTGGCAGCAAAGATCACATTGTGATGTCATTTTTGGTTGTCGGAATCTTCACGGCAGCTTGTATAAATGAGATCCCATTGTGATTGGATGACTGTGAGTTGCCATTGTGACATCATCACTGGAAGCTGCTAGAAAAGTCACTATCACAGGCAGTTATTATTTTCAAAGTTGGCTTTTTTTAAACTTTAAATATCAATAACGTGGAATATAACATCAAATGTGAAGAAACCTGATACTAACGACCATGGGAAAAAGCTGAGTAGGGTTCTGCAAAAATGTTTGCACTATTGTATACTGTTTTGGTGTAGTTCCTTGATCTCACAGACAGACAAACAAGACGAGATTTTTTAATAGTATATAGATATATAGATAGACAGATAGATAGATGGGAAGTTTGAATTGCTGGCAAGCCAGTATTTATTGTGTAGGGAGGAACTGCAGAAGCTGGTTTACACCAAAGATATTCATCCCTATTTATTCCTGAATTGAGTAGCTTGCTCAAGTTCAATTCTAGTCAATCTCACATCGCATATAACCAGAATAAACATTGCTGGATGCCCTTCTCTGAGAGACATTCATTAATGTGGATTTTTACACAATCGGGTAGTTTTGTGGTAATTATTCTTAATCCCAGTTTTACATACCAAATTAATTTCATTACTTGTTGCCACAGTGGAATTCATAGATGGGACTCATCAGCCTGGGAAGGCAGTCCATCTAGGAGAGGGAAAACTCTGATTTAAAACCTCCACTGCCTTGTGGCCATATCCAGTCATGGAAAAGGCTCTAGGAGTAAACCTCAAGAAAAACCGGAGTCCCTAAGTCAGTTCGTCGTTGTCTACAACCTCGCTCTGGCAGCTCCTGCGACGGCGCTGGTGCCAAACTGTAACGGCCCTGATGTTCCTTTGGATCGATCAGCGACGTGGCGAGGGGGGACGTGCTGCATGGGCAACAGCCTGTCCTCTATATGACATCTCCCAGGCTTGATCCGGCAGACTAGGACCCATCACCCAAGGTCAGTCATGACCGAGGGGGGTGCGACTACTATCAAAGTGGAATTCAACCTTTTTCATTCAATCAATAATCTTTGGTCAAAGTAGCAGATTTTTCTGAATATCGTAAAGGAGTAAAGTGAGTCAGAGAGGTGGAAAGATGTATGGAGAGAATTACAATCGTAGGATCCAGACAGAAATCTTAGGCAGATGCTGAAAGGCTTGATTTATGAGGGTGAGTCGGCTGTGGCAATCTCAGTGTGAGGTTTAACATTGCTCAAAGCAAGGATGGTCTGTTCCAGTTCCTGATAATTCTCCTGCGATAGTGAAAAAGGTCTTCAGCCTGAGTTGTGTCCCAGCCAGCAGACCAACTTTTTAATTGTGGAGGTTTTCCCTCCAAATCAAAAGAAAACCTCAGTCTGCAGCAGAGCAGCAATAAATTAAATCCAATTCAATCTCACAGAACAGTTTCAGGGACACACAGCAACTCCTGACAATTTTATATTTCAAAAATAATTAAATTTTTGACAGCTGAATTTTGGCACCACTAAGGTTTATAGAAACTATGAAATCTTTGCAACATTAAGAGGCCTTTCAACTTTGCTGGCTGTACAAACCGTAAGCCCTTCTCCGGGGTGGAGGTAGATTGATTTTACATTGCTTTTGTTTTTAACCCATTTATTCTGTCCATTATACATTCTTGGTTCAGTAATCTGTGGAGCCTCAACTGCAGTTTCCAATGAAACTTGTCACATCTCAACCTTCATGTGATCAAGTTTCTCTTAATCTATTTGAACACAGTGATATCATGGCCTCAATTCCCTGCTCCTCAGTCTCTGCTTGCAGATAATAGACAGACAATAGGTGCAGGAGTAGGCCATCCAGCCCTTCAAGCCAGCACTGCCATTTAATGTGATCATGGCTGATCATCCCCAATCAGTACCCCGTTCCTGCCTTCTCCCCATATCTCCTGACTCCGCTATCTTTAAGAGCCCTATCTAGCTCTCTCTTTAAAGTATCCAGAGAACCGGCCTACACTGCCCTCCGAGGCAGAGAATTCCACAGACACACAACTCTGTGTGTGAAAATTTTGAGTTCTGGTGTTTTTAATTTAAACATCCCTTCAAAAATCCCCCTAACACATCAACACCTATACCAACTCTCTGCCCGTGAGGGTTGAAAGTTGGGAACTGGGTGGTCCCAGTTGGCTGCTATATTCAGGAAAAAGTGCATAATTGGCTACAAAGCACTTTGTGGCCTTTGGTAACCCCCACCTTTTAGCCCTCTCACTTCCTGGTGCTCCATTCATTTCTCTCTCACTATCCAACTCTCCTTTCCCCTCCCTCATGTCCCCTTCCACCTATATCCAACCCTCCTCATCTCTCCAAACTTTATATTCTTTGGTCCCCTGTACATTGCTAGCCTTTGTCCACCCGTCTGCTAATCGAACCCCCCTCTCCCGTATCCACCTATCACTTGCCAGGTTTCGTCCTGCTCCCTCCCCCCCCCCTCCCCGCACTGCAATCAGTCTAAAGAAGCTCCTGACCCAAAATGTCACCTGTCCATGTCCGACAGAACTGCATTTGCAGTTCCTTGTGCCTCCATTGTGACCTTACATGTATGAATGATTGATTGAAAGGCTGGGCGGGACGGTGGTGGTGGCGCAGCGGTAGAGTTGCTGCCTTACAGCGCCAGAGACCCGGGTTCGATCCTGACTATGGGTGCTGTCAGTATGGAGTTTGTATGTTCTCTCTGTGACCTGTGTGGGTTTTCTCCGGGATCTCCAGTTTCCTCCCACACACCAAAGACATACAGGCTTGAAGGTTAATTGACTTGGTATCATTGTAAATCGTCCCTAGTGTGTGTAGGATACAGTAAGTGTGTGGGGATCTTTGGTCAGCACAGACTCGGTGGGACGAATGGCCTATTTCCATGCTCTATCTCTCAACTAAGCAGCATAGAAACAGGCCCTTCGGCCCACCGAGTCCATGCTGACCATCAGTCACCCATTAACACTAGTTCTATGTTATGCCACTTTCACATCCACTCCCTGCACACGGCAGCAATTTACAGAGGCCAATTAATCTACAAACTGGCACATCCTTGGTCATTTTCCATGTTAGGGGAGTATAAAGCTTGAAGGCATAGGTTTAAAGTGAGAGAGGAAAAATGTAATAGAGACTGGAGGGTCAAGTCTATCACACAGTGAGTGGTTGGTTTGTGGGTCGAGCTGCCCGAGGAAGTGGCAAGTACAATTAAAATGTTCAAGAGGCATTTTGAGAGGTACATAGATAGGAAAGGTATAGAGAGATCTCAACGGTGGAACAGGCGGAGGACGACGGCTGACCTTAGTGGAGCGTCACAACGGCTGGGAAGGCGGATGAAGGCTGCAGCAGAAAAGGGTCTCCGGTCATCTTGGACTCCGTGCCACTGGATCCTGATCCAGATCTGTCAAGGACCGTGGGGTGGCTGCCTGTGCACCCGTCTCCCCACGTTAAATAAAGTCACGCACAGGCATCCTCCATATGGGGATTAGCACCCTGGAGACACCCATGGTCAGCCACGACCGAAGGTGATCTAAGAAGAGAGATATGGGCAAACCGGGCCAAACCTAGGACTAGATCACGTAGGCATCTTGTTTGGCATGAACAAATTAGGCAGAAAGACATATGATGCAGAAAGCAAATCAAAATCTGCCTTTTCTGTTAGAAACTATTTTATCAGAACCCAAAAATAAAAACAAAATATTCTTCTGGGGCAGTTATTAACAATGTAATAATGTTCCTTGATTTTTCACCTCTTCAGCTTTAGTGCACTGATGGTACTTTCATAAAGTTATAATTCATGTGTTAGGAGCAGAATTAGGCCATTCAGCCCATCAAGTCTACTCTGCCATTCAATCATAACTGATCTACTGTATCTCTCCCTCCTAACACCATTCTCCTGCCTTCTCCAATTACCCCTGACACCTGTCCTAATCAAGAATCTATCTATCTCTGCCTTACAAATATCCATTGAAGGCCTCCACAGCCTTCTGTTGCAAAGAATTCCACAGATTCACCACCCTCTGACTAAAGAAATTCCTCCTCATCTCAAAGGATGTCCGTTAATTCTGAGGCTACGACCTCTAGTCCTAGACTCTCCCACTAGTGGAAACGTCCTCTCCCCATCCACTATATCCAAGTCTTCCACTATTCGGTAAGTTCCCTTTTAAGTCTACGAGGGAACTGAGGGGAATGAACATTGCTGGCGGCACTGATCTTTGCAAAGTAACGCTGTGGGCGCCAGTTGAAGAGCCGTGTGTAACATAGCACAATATCATCATTATTATCATGAAGATAGGCACAAAAAGCTGGAGTAACTCAGCGGGACAGACAGCATCTCTGGTGGCGTTTTGGGTCGAGACCCTTCTTCAGGCTGAGAGTCAGGGTAAAGGGAAACAAGAGATATAGATGATGTTGAGAGATATAGAACAAATGAATTAAAGATATGCAAAAAAAGGTAATGATGATAAATGAAGCAGGCAATTGTTAGCTGTGTGTTAGGTGAGAACAAGTGTAGGCAATGAGACTCAACAAGACGACTTTGAAACTGGTATGACTTGGGTGGGGGAGGGATGGAGAGAGAGAGGGGATGCAGGGGTTAAGGGACGGTCCCACTTTCACGACCTAATTCACAACCTTTTTTTACTCGTGGACATTTTTCATCATGCTAGAAAAAAGCCCCGACCTACTTGATGCCACGAGTACCTACGACCTACCTACGACCTCCTACAACCTCGTGACGACCATGCTGCGAGTACGAGTCAAGGGCAAACTCGGCAGAGGTCGTGAATCAGGTCATGAAAGTGGGACAGGCCTTTTACTTGAAGTTAGAGAAATCAATATTCAAATCCCTGGGGCGTAAGCTGCCCAAGTGAAATGAGGTGCTGTTCCTCCAATTTGCATTTGGCCTCGCTCTGACAATGGAGGAGGCCCAGGACAGGAAGGTCAGTGTAGGAATGGGAAGGGGAATTATAGTGTTTAGCAACCGGGAGATCAAGTAGGCCCAGGCGGACTGAGTGAAGGTGTTCAGCGAAATAAATGGCCAAGTCTGAGTTTGGCCTCGCCGATGTACAAGATTCCACACCTTATTATCATGGCTGTTGGAGGAAGCTTGCTGTGAGGAGATTAGTTGTGGTATTTACCAATAATAGTTCAAAAGGACTTTATGGGGTGATAAGTGATTTGGGATTTCACAATAAAAAATTTTAAACTGCTGATGCTGGAAATCTGGAATATGAAGTGGAGAATGCTGGAAAGGCATATCAGATCAGGCAGCTTTGGAAAGAGGGACAGAGGCCAATCTCTTTACACATATGTTTAAGGAGGAACTGCAGATGCTGGAAAATCGAAGGTAGACAGAAATGCTGGAGAAACTCAGCGGGTGAGGCAGCATCTATGGAGCGAAGGAAATAGGCAACGTTTCGTCCCGAAACGTTGCCTATTTCCTTCGCACCATAGATGCTGCCTCACCCGCTGAGTTTCTCTTTGCACACATGCTGACTAGCATTCTCCCTGGTGCCAAACACTTTAACCCTACTTCCCATTCCCACACAGACCTTTCTGTCCTGGGCCTCCTCCATTGTCAGAGTGGAGCCAAATGTAAATTGGAGGAACAGCATCTCATATTTTGCTTGGGCAGCTTACAACCCAGTGGTATGAACATTGACTTCTCGAACTGCGCGTAACCCTTGCATCCCCTCTCTCTTCGTCCCTCCTCCCCCCCAGTACTAGTCGTCGTACTGGCATTACGTTCGTCTTGTCGAGTAACTCTGTTTACTCGTTGCCACACCCAACAATGGCCAATTGTGTGCCCCAAATGTATTTGGTTATCGGTGCTCTTTGCATGATGTCCATTCATTTCTCCTCAGTACCGTCTATATCTCCTGTTCCCCCTTCCCTCTGACTCTCAGTCTGAAGAAGCATCTCAACCCAAAACGTAAAGGGCCTGTCCCACTTTCACGACCTAATTCACGACCTCTGCCGAGTTTGCCCTTGACTCATACTCGCAGCATGGACGTCACGAGGTCGTAGGATGTCGTAGGTAGGATGTAGCAGGCCGTGATGCTAGTCGTAGGTACGCGTGGCGTCAAGTAGGTCGGGGTGTTTTTTCTAGCATGATGAAAAATGTCCACGAATAAAAACGGTCGTGAATTAGGTCGTGAAAGTAGGACAGGCCCTTTACCGATTCCTTTTCTCCAGTGATGCTGCCTGACCCGCTGAGTTACTCCAGCATTTGGAGTCTGTCTTTGGATTTAGTTCAGTTTAGTTCAGTTTAGTTTTTAGTTTCGAGGTGCCAGCATGAAAGCAGGCATTTTAATCCGCCAAGTCCACATCAACCATCGATCGTTCGTTCACACTAGTTCTATGTTATATCACATTCTTCCTCCACTCCCAACACTTTAGGAACTATTTTTATAGAAACAAATTAATACAAACCCCATGTCTTGGGTATGTGGTGGGGGGAGGGGGAGGGGGAGGGGGGGGAACAGAGCTGGTGGCGCAAACCCACGCGGTCACAGGGATAACGTTCAAACTCCAGACAGACAGCACATGAGGTCAAGGTCATCCCTGGGTATCTGGTGCTGTCAGGCAGTGGCTCTACCAACTGCACCACTGGCTTTTGACTGTTTAAACAGAAACTCTCCAAGATAGTGAAAGACCAGACCTTTTCCTTTTAAGGTTCTCTCTAAAATCCAATCCTTGTGTTTTTAGTCTAGTTTAGTTTACAAATACAGCGTAGAAACAGGCCCTTCGGCCCATCAAGTCCGCACCGACCAAAGATCCACACACATTAACACCACCCTACACACACTAGGGATAATTTACACATAGCAAGCCAATTAACCTACAAACCTGTATGCCTTTGGAGTGTGGGAGGAAACCGAAGATCTCGGAGAAAACCCACGCAGGTCACGGGGAGAACGTACAAACTCTGTAAAGACAAACACCTGGATCGATCCCGGGTATCTGCCACTGCAAGCCCTGTAAGGCAGCAACTCTACCGCTGCGCCACCGTGCCACCCGTGCTTTTAACATTCTCGCTAAATTCCTTCTTTAACCCGGTCACTGGTCTCACTCTTTAATCTTGACCTCAGTTCCAAAGTACCTGCTGAAAAACTGTCTGTGTGTCGTCCTGAAGTCGTGAGAACACTATACAAATGTAGCTCTTTCTTATTTATTTTTTGGCTTGGGCTTGGTTAACTGCTGGGATATTCCTCCCCATTAATGAGTCCACGAGAGGCAAGTTTTTGCCAGCTATTCCATTTAATAAGCCAATTAAAATAAATGAGTGGAACATAGGAGTCAAGCGTTGAGTTTAACAAACAGATGTCAGGATAATGGGAGGAGGCGTGTAGCATTGTGATATTAAAAATAATGCAGAGGCTTATCTCTCCGCACTTGACCTAACCCAGTACTAGCAGTGTCAGTACATTGACTGGTGGCATTAACTAAAATAGCTCCTCATGTTACTATTCTTATGCATTTTGAGCTCATCAAATGACTGGCAACAGTGCTAAAAAGGTCATATGCAATACTCTCCCCGATGTCCTCCCATCCCCCAGTATCCTGCCCCCACCACCTCACAATGAGATGTGTTTTTCCATCGCATGTATTTCTGATCTTTCTGCTTGTGCTAAGCAATACTATAGAAAGCAAAAATGTCACTTTAATATAGCACTTTTTTTACTGGTGACCTAGACATATTAATATTCATTATTTGTTATCGTCTTGGGTTTAATGGAAAGTTTTATAATCTAGGCAGGAGAGTTGTCTGATTTGACTGATTTTGCTTCAGCTGAGACAAAAATCATTATAATTGATCACTGTATCTGTGTCAATTTAATGATAGGATAGTCACAGTTGCCCTCACATAGTCTGTTTCCCTCCATTCCCTGCCTGTTGACATGTCTATCCTAATGCCTCTTAAACATTGCCATTTTATCTGCATTTACCACTCCCCTTAGCAACATGTTCAATGCAGCTACACTCCCTGAGCAAAAACAAACTTGCCTCGCACGTCTTCTTTACACTATCCCCCTCTCACCTTAAAGCCATGCTCACTAGTATTTGACATTTCAACCCTGGGAAATGTCGGTGGGGGATCTGTGAGTTGGCTGCCCTGCCAGCAGCGTGTTTGTTATTTCGACTTCTTTTGTTTTTTTGTTATGTCCAAATGTTTGTTTCAGTGTCTCTCAGTATGTCTTGAGTAGGGGATGGGGGAGGAGGGGGAGAAGGGGGGAACTGCTTTCGGTCGCCTCCTTGACGGAGAGGCGACTTTTTCCATGTTGCCTCCCTCGCGGCCTTACAGTATGGATTGGAGCGGCCTTTCCCGGAGTCGGGACCAGAGCTACAGTAGCGGGCGCAGCTGGGACTTTTTCCTTCACGGAGTGGGCGAACCCTTGCCGGGGGTCACAAGAGAGGAGTGCTCCAATTGCTGGTCTGGTGACTTTGATATCATGGGGCTGTGGTCTGCGGAGCTCGTAGCTGCGGGCGTGGCGTGGACTTACCATACGAAGTCTGGGATCCCTTGCCGGGGATCGTCGGAGAAGAGCTCCAACCGCCGGCCTGCGGCCTATAACATCCTGAAGCCGCGGTCTCCGGTAAGAAAGTGCCGATTCACGTCAAGTCAAGTCAAGTTTTATTCGTCACTTGCACATAGAGTGCAGTGAAATGAATTTGCCAGCAGCGGTTCAATAAAAAAAGAACACACAATACACAATAAAAATTTACACAAACATCCACCACAGCATTCATCACTGTGGTGGAAGGCACAAAAATTGGTCAGTCCTCCTCCATTTCCCCCCGTGGTCGGGACCTCAACCCTCCGCAGTCGCCGCTGCGGGCGTCCAGGTGTTCAGACAAGGTAAGTCCAGATAAGTCCTGAATCGGTGCCTCCCCACCGGAGACCGCGGCTTCAAGTTGGTGTAGGCCGCAGGCCGGCGGTCGAAGATTTAAAGTCCCCGCCGCGCCGCGCCACAGCCAGAAGCACCGCAGACCGCAGGGCCGGCGGTCGGAGCACCTCTCCAGGGATCACCGGCAAGGGACACCGCTCAGGATGGTAAGTCCATGCCGCGCCCACGGTAGAAGTTGGCCGTGGACCGATGGTCGGAGCTCTTCTCCTCCCGGGTCCCCAACGAGGGATCCCAGGCCCAAGACGCCGCCAGCTCTGCAGACCGCAGCTTCAGGCTGCTGCGGGCCAGCGAATGGAGCACTCCCGTCCGGCGACCTCCGGCGAGGGCTTGCCCACTCTCTGCAACAAACGAGTCCTCGCTGCGCCAGCTGCTGAAGCTGAAGCCCCACGCGCGTCTCCGGGAAAGGCCGCACTGATCCTTGCTGTTAGGCCACGGGGTAGGCGACATGGAAATGGTTGCCTCTCCATGGAGGAGGCGACCGAAGCAGTTTCCCCCTTACCCCCCCACACCACCCCCCACACAAGACACACCGAGAGACATTAAAAACACACTTTAAGACACACTAAAAAAACAAAAAAAGTAGAAAAGACTAACACACTACTGGCAGGGCTGCCGACTAGCAGAGCCCCCACCGATTCGGGCACTCCAAGCCACGGAGTGTGTTCGACCGTCCCAACGTCGGAGTTTGGGTCATCCCGACGAGAGGGCCTGTATATCGAGTCGTCTGTGGCGGCATCTACGGAGGGTTTACGGCCCCGACCACGGGTGAACAAAAGGAGGAGGACTGACTGAACTTTGCTGCCTTCCACCACAGTGAAGAATGCTATGGTGGATGTTTGTGTTAAAACTTATAGTGTATTGTGTGTTCTTTTTAAGTGTATCGCTGCTGGCAAATTCATTTCACTGCACCTTCGGGTGCATGCGACGAATAAAATTGACTTTGACTTTGGAAAAAGACTGACTATCTAATCTATCTCATAACTTTATATAGTTCTATCAGGTCATCTCTTAGTCTCTGGCACTCCTGAGAAAACAATCTACCTTTGTCTAACTTCTCATCATAGCTAATATACTCCATTCAAGGCAACACCCTGGTCTTCTGCACCCTCTCTAAAGCGTCCACATCGATTTCTGAAATGCAGCAACCAGAACTCCACACAATACTCCATATGTGGCTTAACCAAAATTTTTAGCAGCCCCAGCATGACTTCTCAACCTTTATACTCAATGCACTCACCCATGGAGACAAACATGCCATTATGCCTTCTTCCCACCCGATCCACAAGTGTAGCCACTTTCAGGCAGCTAAGGTCCCGCGGTTCATCGATATACCTAAGTCCTGTCATTTATTGCGTACTTTCATCTTCCAATTGACGACCCAAAGTGCAACAGCTCACACGTGTCTAGGTTAAACTCCATCGTCCATTTCCAAATTTCCAACGACTATTTCTTGCACGATCCTTTGACAATCTTCCTCACTATCCACAACTCTGCCAATTTTCGTGTTATCTGCTAATTTACTACTACTCAGATCACCTAAAATTTCATTCAGAGAATTTATACCAAACTTATCATAAACAGCACAGGATCTGTAATGAAATGAAAATGTTTCCACTTCTTAGTATGCTGAACATCCATGAAAATGTATTAGAAGCTCTTTTGGAGCTTCAAGCATACGCTGATGTATATGGTGATGTCTTGGCCGAATACGATGGTAAGTATCCCGAATGAAAATAAAATTATAATCACACAACTGCAGTCCGTTCAGTGCCATGTGCTGCATTGTATTAATGCTGCATTCTCTTCAGTCACATAACTTGTTGTTCATCTTCGATGCTGTGACTTTTTTTCAACTCAGTATTTTCTTTCTTGCTGTTTTTGGAGTCTGGAATTCTCATCTGCCATTATCCAAGTAAACTTTAATGGAACATCTCTCAATATAAAGGAGATTGAACTTTCTGGACAATGTCCTTTGCTCATACTTTGATTCTCCCACATGAAACACTGTTTCCCCTTTGACAAGTCTTTGGTTATGCAACGTCCCGATCCTATCTGTACAACTTGCATAGTTTTGAACAATGTCGTCTGTAAATTTAAGTGTACAACTCTGTGATCCTAGATGCAATCATAAATACACAAGCGTAGCAGTCTCTGTGAGCCTATAACTTGCACCATCACGCTAATCAGTTTGCTACTTCAAACCTCACCAAAATTTTGATGACTGTTGATCAATGATAACTTTTTCTAACATTTTGAAAATTGTTTAATTTTACTTTTAATTGTGGAGAAATCACAGATTTGCGTGATACAGTACTTCAACAGTTGTTCTGTTTTACTACTCTTAATTGTATCAGTTAATAAACAGTTATTTAGTTTAGTTTAAGATACAGCACGGAAACAGGCCCTTCGGACTACGGAGTCCGCACCGACCAGCAAACCTCGTACATTAACACTATCCTACACACTAGGGACAATTTTACACTTATATCAAGCCAATTAACCTACAAATACACGCCTTTGGAGTGTGGGAGGAAACTGAAGATCTCGGAAAAAACCCACACGGTCACAGGGAGAACATACAAACTACCTACAGACAGCACCTGTAGTCGGGATAGAACCCGGGTCTCTGGCACTGTAAGCACCAGAGACAGCAACTCTACCGCTGCACCACCGTGCCAACCTTGATATAAGGTTGCTACATGTGAGGTTGCTAAACAAGATAGGAGCCCATGGTATTAGAGGCCAGGTACTAACATGGATAGAAGATTGGCTGACTGGCAGAAAGCAAAGAGTGTGAATAAAGGAGACCTTTGCTAGTTCGCTGCCGATGACTAGCGATGTCCCGCAGTGGTCGGTGTCGGGTCCATTATTTTTCACATTATACGTTGATGATCTGGATGTTGGAATTGATGGCTTTGTGGCCAAGTTTGCAGATGATACAAAGATAGATGATGGGGCAGGTAGCGTTAAGGAAGCAGGAAGTGTGCAGAAGGACTTGTACAGGACTTGTACAAATGGCAAATGAAATACTGTGTAGCAAATTATACCATCACGCACTTTGGTCGAAGGAATAAAAGAATAGACTTCTTCCTAAGTGTGGAAAGAATTCCCAAATCAGAGGTGCAAAGGGAATTGGGAGTGCTTGGTACACAAAAATGCTGTAGAAACTCAACGGGTGCAACAGTATCTATGGAGTGAAGTTCATTTGCAGGTCTAGTTGATAGGAAGGAAGTTGATTGCAATGTTGCCATTCAGTTCGAGGGGACTAGAATATAAAAGCAAGGATGGAATGCTGAGATTTTACAAGGCGCTGGTGAGGCCACATTTGGAGTATTGTGGGCAGTTTTGTGCCCCATATCTGAGGCAGGATGTGCTGCTGTGGGAGAGGGGCCAGACAAAGTTTACAAGAATGAGCCCGAGGATGAGTGGATTAACGTATGAGGAGAGTTTGATGGCTCTGGGCCTGTACTCGATGGAGTTTAGAAGGATGAGGGAATCTTATTGAAACTGACCAGATGATGAAAGGACAAGGCAGAGTGGATGTGTAGAGGAAATTTCCGGCAGTGGGAGAGTCTAGGACTAGAGGGCACAGTCTCAGAATAAAATAACGTAGCTTTAGAATGAAGATGAGGAGGATTTCTTTAGCCAGGGGGTGGTGAATCTATGGAATTCATTGCCACAGACGGCTGTGGTGTCCATGTCATTGGCTACAGCGAGCAGGAGAAGGGGTTAAGGGGGGAAATAGATCAGCCATGTTAGAATGGCAGAGCGGATTTAATGATAATAATAATAATAATAATAATAATTAATAAACTTTATTTCAGACTCGAGGTCCAGACAAGGGACAACATTACATAAAAATAAATTGCATATAAAAACATCATAAAATACATTTAAAATCTTAGTATATCAGTTATAAAAGCATCATAAATTGTATATTTAAAAAAAAGACAATACATGAATTAATATCCAGAATAAAAAAAGAATGATCAATGTCCTACATTGTGCCAAATGGCCTAATTCTGCTCCTACGCCTTATGGTTTTAGGACCCTTATGGAACACCACTAGTTATGGACCTCCAGTGAGAGAGCATCCCTCAACCATTCCACTCCAAGACAATTTGTACCCAACCTACTAACTGATTGTGAATACCATGTAACTTAATTTTCTGGACCAGCCTATCATATCCATGCGGACAACTTCCACAGCCTTATATTCATAATTCATTTGAGGTGTTTTCCACTGGATTTTACTTACATCATTCACTTAAAGGGTTTGGGTGCCCATGACAAGGCCAGTGTTACTGCCCTTTTCTATTTGCCCTTGAGATGGGGTGGGGTAGTGAGTCTTCCATTCTTCTGGTAAATTTACTTCCATTGCTGTGTTGCATCAAGGTTCTGAGATCTAGATCTGAAGACAAAAATAGAATAGCGTTACATTCACCTGGATGACCCTCATGTCGGTCTGTCCTGTCGGTGAGTTAGGATACGCACAGTGTTTGTGGTTCAAGCATTTGGGATCGTGGCTGAAAGGTATATCTCTGTAAATACAATTATGTCTTGCTATTATCTGATGAATCAGATCTCCCAATCTTGAGGTCTGCTCATAGATTTCACAAGTAAGACCCTGCAAGGCTGGCAGCGGTACGAACAAATGTTGTTTTGTCCAAATCTCGGGTTGACATTTGGTGGAGGGATGTCTGGTTTTAATCTTGTTTTGTTTAAAAGTAATGGTTGGATATCACTCCATGGAACGCAGGCTCAATCCAGAGAGCAGTTTAAGTCAATCCCGCTCATATAGGTCTGGAGTCACATAAGGTCAAAAGTAATAAGAGCAAAATTAGGCCATTCAGCCCATCAAGTCTATTCCGCCATTCAATCATGGTTGATTTATCTCTCCCTCCTAACCCCATTCTCCTGCCTTCCCCCCAAAGGCTGGGGCTGTGTCAGACAAAGGCACACATTTCTTTCCATGAAGGATGCTGGTGAGCTGGATAGGTTTATAAGGCAAGCCAATAATTGCTTGTTCCTCATTGATGATTTTAGAATTTTCTTTAAACACAGTTGAGCTGATTTCAGACTGGGCAGGCAGGACAAAGCAAGGGAGGGTAAGTGCAGAACAAAGGGAAGGCACTGGGCCCATTTTTCATGATCAGAGACAAATATGCAATAAGTATCACCGCAACGTTACAACATGCGAGAGCAATTTGGGAAATTCGCAGCAGCAGCAGCAGCAGCATAATTAGCGAGTCCTGGAAAGGCCAGGAACCAGACAGACTACACGGGAGAGCAGGTCACAAGCTGCCCCCTCAAGCAAAATTGCCAAGTGGGAAAAAGCTGCTCGTTTTCCATAAAGCACAAGGTAGACAGGGGTGTTAGTGATCAGTTTGTTATGTGACTCTTTGACCTCTTTGGGCCATTTGGAGAAAAAGAACATATTGTACCCTGGCCCCATATCACCTGAGTGACGTGTTTCAAATCTCATATGGCAAATGGTTTGATCCAAATCTCCAATCTTCGCAGGCTCTTAAACGCAATCCAAACTACTGTACAGTGTTTAGTTTAGTTTAGAGATACAGTGCGGAAACAGGCCCTTCGACCGACCGAATCTGCACCGACCAGCGACCATTCTTCAGTTCTGGGTTCTTATTAATTCAAAAATGCTTCCTATGGAATCAGAATTTTAAAACGTAATACACAGAGGGAGACTATCCACCCATCATGCCCATTTCCAGTTGATTTTTTAATTTAGTTTAGAGATACAGCACAGTAACAAGCCCTCGAGCCCACTGAGTCCATGCTGACCTACAATCCCCACACACTAATGCTAAACCACACAGACACACACTAGCGACAATCTACAATGATACAAAACCAATTAGTCTACAAAACTGGACATCTTTGGTGAGAGAAACTGGAGATCCTGGAGAAAACCTGCGCAGGTCACGGGGAGAACGTCCAAACTCTGTACAGACAACCACTTGTAGTGTGGATTGAAGCCGGGTTTCCGGTGCAATAAGGTGGCAACTCTACTACTGCTGTGCCACCGTGCCGACCTGCTGGATCTTATGGACAATTGTACATCAAGTGCTCATCCAAATACCATTTAAAGTGATGAGACTTTCTGCCTCCACTGTCCTCCCAGACAATGAGTTTTGGACTGCGACCAGTCAGGTTTACTGCCATATGCACAAGCACAACGGCATACTGGCACAGTGACAGCCACAACACAGTCACACAAAAACATGAATTATACATAAACTACACAGGAATTCTGCAAGACAGTAAAAGAAAAGGACTGCAAAAGAAAATAGTACAAAATACACAATTAGAAAACAAGCCATAGTGGTGCATGAAGTGAGCTGTCATGTTCTGTTGCTGAGTAGGATTAGGACTTTTCAGCTTGGTTAAGAACCTGATCACTGTAGGAAAGTAGCTGAAAATAGGAAATATAGATATAACAGGATTGACAGCTGTCTCCTAACTCATAAACTGCAGGTGAGGAGACAGACAACTGTAATGATAATGGCGGATTTTCTTTGCACCCAAGGGCTGGCACCACAGGTCCTTTTTGTGTAGTCTAGGTGGATGCGGACTTTGATTGACCTGCATGGCATTTGGTTCGATGGTGTCTACTCATTGTTTCAAGAACCTCCATTGTCAATTGCAGAAAGGTGCAGCTAGGGCTGACCAATTGTTCCTGTGCCTAATGTTTGAAAGAGTAGTCCTTCTCCAGACGTCTGAAGAAGGGTCTGGACCCAAATCGTCACCCATTGCTTCTCACCAGAGACGCTGCCTGTCCCACTGAGTCACTCCAGGATTTTTGTGTATATCGTCATTCCACTGAGATACGAGAGATTGTCGGTGCTGGAATCAATAGTTACAAAAGAAAAGCAGGTGAAAACTGTGGAATTCTCTGCCTCAGAGGGCGGTGTAGGCAGGTTCTCTGGATGCCTTCAAGAGACAGGGCTCTTAAAAATAGAGGAGTCAGCGGATATGGGGAGAAGGCAGGAACGGGGTACTGATTGGGGATGATCAGCCATGATCACATTGAATGGCGGTGCTGGGTCGAAGGGCCGAATGGCCTCCTCCTGAACTTATTGTCTATTCTATTGAAAGAACTCAGGATTTCTCTCCACAGACACTGGATTCCCCCAGATGCTCTCCTCATTAGGATTATTCCCTCATCATTTTCCCATATCTAAGGATTTTTATCTTCTGCAAGACTTAATTGATTCACTTTTAAAAGTTTTAAAGTTACTGTTCTGGTAGTAATTATACTTCAGGAAGTAGAATGAGGCTGGGATTGCAGACAATAGAATTAACTGAAACCAAAAGGATGATCGGTGCTTAATAGTCCCACTTTGATAGATTATTTCAAGATTTAAGCATAACCAATGTATGTCTAGCACTCAGCTCTTTGGCAAAATTACGTACTAGTGTATCTTGCTGGTTCTTGTGAAGAAAGCAAATGTCATATTGGCCTTCATAGCAAGAGGATTTGAGTATAGGAGCAAGGAGGTCCTACTGCAGTTGCATGGGATACCGGTGAGACCACACCTAGAGTATTGTGTGCAGTTTTGATCTCCTAATTTGTGGAAGGACATTCTTGCTATTGAGGGAGTGCAGCGTAGGTTCACCAAGTTAATTCCCGGGATGGCAGGACTGACATATGACGAAAGAATGAATCGACTGGACTTATATTCACTGGGATTTAGACGGATGATAGGTGATCTTATAGAAACATATTAAATTCTTAAGGGATTGGACAGGCAAGATGCAGGAAAAATGTTCCCGATGATGGGGAAGTCCAGAACCAGGGGTCACAGTTTAAGAATAAGGCGTAAGACATTTCAGATTGAGATGAGGCAAAATATTTTCACCCAGACAGTTGTGAATCGGTGGAATTCTCTGCCGCAGAAGGCAGTGGAGGCCAATTCACTGGGTGTTTTCAAGAGAGATTTAGATATAGCTCTTAGTGCTAACCGAATCAAGGGATATGGGGAGAAAGCAGGAACGGGGTATTAATTCTGGATGATCAGCCATGATCATATTGAAGGGCAGAATGTCTCGAAGGGCCGAATGACCTACTCTTGCACCTATTTTCTATGTTTCCATGGTAGAAAATAGGAAGACCGAGTGGAAAGTGTTGTAAATCAAATAAACTGCAGATGATGGCAAGAAAATAAAAATTGATAAAATAAAAACTGAAAATGCTGGTAACCCTTACGGGCCTGTCCCACTTAGACGATTTTTTCAGCGACTACAAGCGACTAGGCTGTCGCCACATGGTTGTGGGGTGACGGACGCCTGTATGGTTTTTCTGGTCGCCGCTGGATTTTGAAATGTTCAAAACTTTTCGGCGACCGTCGGCGCCAGTTGGCTTGATGCTAATGATCATAGCTCGTCTTCTCCTGATGTAGGTGCTGTCGTAGGTTGTCGCCGATGCTGACTTCCATGAATTCCATTGGCCACTACCCACGTCAACCGGCGACAGGTACCGCCGACTGAATTGTCTTAAGTTGTCGCCGACAGGGTCATAGCTTGTCGCGGGCGGACGTAGGTTGTCGTGGGCGTGTTCGTAGGTGGACGTCCTAAAGGGTCGCCGGTTGTCAGTAGCTTGCCGTAGCTTGACGTCGACTAGGTGGTAGGTTGTTCTAGACGTTGTCGTAGTGGGGTCCAGTCACCAGTTTTCGGCGACCTGTTATGACTATGACAGTCGCTGAATAAAATCGCCTAAGTGGGACAGGCCCATTAGCAGGACAGGCCATATCTCTAAAAAAGTTAGGTTAAAGACCCTATGTCAGAGTGGAAGAGTTTTTTTTGATCTTGAGAGGCAGGAGACAGAGTTGAAGAAGTAAACAACCCAATTTCCTTCCGCAGTTCAACCAAACTAGACTTTCTTATTGTTCAACTCAGGTAGCAGTTAAAATAACCTGCAAGCTTTAAACGGTTTGCTAAATACTTTAACTCCTCCTCCCATTCCCACACTGACCTTCCTGTCCTGGGCCTCCTCCACTGTCAGAGTGAGGCCCAGTGCAAATTGGAGGACCAGCACGTCAAATTTTGCTTGGGCAGCTTACATACCAGTGGTATGAACATTGACTTCTCCAACTTCAAGTAACCATTGCATTCCCACTCTCTCCATCCATCCCTCCCTCTTCCCAGTTCTCTGACCAGTCTTACTGTCTCCGACTACACTTTACCTGTTTGCTTTGTTGTTACCTTCTCACAGCTAATGACTTATGTTACATTTCTCATGATCTCCATTCCCTTTGCCGTTTTCACACCTTCACGCTTCCTTATCTATGTATTGTAGCGACACCTGGTGGTGGCTCTGGTTAGTCAAACCCTCGGATTGGCTGCATGGATCACGTGGGCGTGGGGGGTGAGATTTGCGGGCTTTTTACGGTGTTGTAGTTTTCTAGTGCCGCACTTGTGGAAGTAGCATCGTGCTTTTGGCTGTCTTACCGACCCGAGTACATTTGTTGTGTTCACGTTCTAAAATAAAACAATTTAAATTCACTCACTGTCTCGACTCACCAAACTATCTCCCTCCCCCCTGATGCCAGTCTGAAGAAGAGTCTGGACCCGAAATGCCACCTATTCTTACTCTCCAGAGATGCTGCCTGTCCCGCTGAGTTGCTCCAGCATTTTTTTGTCTATCTTTGGTTTAAACTAGCATCTGCAGTTCCTTCACACAAATTTTGTCTGGAAACTTAAATAACGTTTCCCATCTCAATAGATGGGCATCTGAACTGTCCTGTAGAAAGCCACAGGGCAAAGCAGGGACCAGACAGGAAGTTACCTGGTTTCCATTGGACAGAAGATGTTGAAGCCCCCTGACAATTATTTTGCTGTAGTGGTGATTAAACATGCAGCTCATTGTGTGCGCGCTTTTCCATTAGTAGCTTTGCCTTCAGCAGTCTCAGCCTTTAACTCTGAAATACCCCCTGCTGTCTTTCTCATTTAACACAGTCCATAAAACATGTTTTTAATGGATATGTGCCTCAAAGTGTCAAGCTTAATGAGTATGTTCTAGTGTAATGTCTTTGGATCCTGTTTGGTTGAAGGTGCTGGATTTAACAAGCTGTTGTTTACACAAACCCGCTCCATTTTCAAGGAGTCGGAATATAATATGAATTACCAGCTATTTATTTGGTACATAGTCTATTTTGATACAGTTGATACAATTATTGATTTCAAACCCCTGCCAAACTTCAAATAATATCTCACTTAGCACCAGCAGAAGAATTATTAAAGGCTGCTGCGGCATGTTGGTGCAGAGATAGAGTTGCTGCCTTACAGCGATTGTACGTTCTCCCCGTGACATCGTGGATTTTCTCCGAGATTTTCGGTTTCCTCCCACAGTCCAAAAACGTACAAGTTTGTAAGTTAATTGGCTTGGGTTTGTATACCTGGTATAAGACTAAATAGTCCCTAGAATGTTATAGTGTTAATGTGTGGGGATCGCTGGTCGGCGCAGACTCGGTGGGCCGAAGGGCTTGTTTCCGCGCTGTATCTCTAAACTACAATCAAAGATAAAAGAACAAGGAGTGAATTGATCA
This sequence comes from Amblyraja radiata, assembly GCF_010909765.2. Lineage (NCBI taxonomy): Eukaryota > Metazoa > Chordata > Chondrichthyes > Rajiformes > Rajidae > Amblyraja > Amblyraja radiata. Next base: position 6,048,862 of record NC_045979.1, on the reverse strand, counting down.
GAGATCGATGAAAGATTCATGGAGGGTAGGCCATATTTCACTGCAGATAAAGGGGATTGGAGTACATTAGATTAGTTCATTCAATACAAGTCAAGTTTATTCGTCACATACACATACGAGATGTGCAGTGAAATGAAAAGTGGCAATGCTCGCGGATTATGCAAAAAGACAAACAAACAAACTACATACAGAATGGAACAGAATCACATATTCACATATTACATATTTGTGGGAGGGAAGAAAAAGGAAAAAAAACAGCAATTTTAAAAAGACACCACACACCAGTAAATTGGTTCAGTAGAGTTAGTCCCTGGAGAGATAGGAGTTTACAGTCCTAATGGCCTCTGGGAAGAAACTCCTTCTCATCCTCTCCGTTCTCACATCATGGCAACGGAGGCGTTTGCCTGACCGTAGCAGCTGGAACAGTCCGTTGCTGGGGTGGAAGGGGTCTCTCATGATCTTGTTGGCTCTGGAGTTGCACCTCCTGATGTATAGTTCCTGCAGGGGGACGAGTGTAGTTCCCATAGTGCGTTCGGCCAAAGGCACTACTCTCTGCAGAGCCTTCTCGTCCTGGGCAGAGCAGATCCCAAACCAAATCGTGATATTTCCGGACAAGATGCTTTCCACAGCCGCTGAGTAGAAGCACTGGAGGATCCTCAGAGACATTTTGAATTTCATCAATTGCCTGAGGTGGTAAAGGCGCTGCCTTGCCTTACTCACGAGTGCTGCAGCGTGTGATGTCCATGTCATATCCTCAGAGATGTGGCCTCCCAGGTATTTAAAACAGCTCACCCTATCCACAGTATCCCCATTTATCTTCTATAGTGTGTACGTCCTCGGACGATGTGCCCTCCTAAAGTCCACGATCAGCTCCTTAGTTTTTTAAATGTTCAAAAGGAGGCTGTTGTCGTGACACCAGAGTGCCAGATCAGCCACCTCCTCCCGGTAGGCCTTCTCATCGTTATCTGAGATCAGGCCCACCACCACGGTGTCATCAGCAAACTAGATTATTGAGTTGGAGCTGAACCTAACCACATAGTCATGTGTGTACAGGGAGTACAATAGGGGGCTGAGGACGCAACCCTGGGGGGATCCTGTGCTCAGGGTGAGGGACTTCAATGTATTTTCCCCCATCTTGACTACCTGGGGCCTGGCGGTGAGAAAGTCCAGGACCCAGGCACACAGGGGGGTGTTGAGCCCCAATTCCAACAGCTTCTCGGCCAGTCTGGTGGGGACTATTGTGTTGAAGGCTGAACTGAAGTCTATGAACAGCATCCTCACATAGCCCCCCTTCCTCTCAAATGTTAATTGAACGCACTTGATGATGTGGCATGAACAGTCAAAGGGAAAATTACAGCCTAGTGGTACAGGCAGCATGGATAGAGAGACTGCATGGCAGTAAATATTGACAGTGGTACTGCCCCTCCATCTACAGCTTTATAGTGAATAATGGACTGGTCAACGCATACAAAGGAAGACATCCTAGCCTATTATGCCCATACAGATAAATCCTTAAGCAATATTCATCTACCTAAAGATGCAATATGTAGCAATGTTAATTGTAAAGATATGGAGCATAGGAGAGATATCTGCTCCATGTATAATGATATAGTAAGCACCTTATATGTAGGCAGTAAGCCCTACTGCAAGCATAAAAATAAGGCACATAACATCAGGCCTGGCTGGAATAAGTATGTAGCTGAGTATCATACTGAAGCCTGTGAAGCCACCAAATCATGGGCTATGGCAGGTAGACCCAGACAGGGGCCTGTGTTTGAGCACAAGAAGCTCACTAATGCAAGGTATAAGTATGCTGTTCGCTTCATCTGTAAAAATGAGCAAGCTATGAGGGCTGATTCCATGGCTAAGAAGCTGCTAAGTAACAATGCTACAGATTTTTGGAAGGAAGTGAGAGCTCTTAGCAGTTGCAAAACACCTCTACCATGCACTGTAGTTGGAATCTCCGGAACAGCTAATATCGCGGAGTTATGGCGACAACATTATAGCACTTTATTCAACTGTGTCCAAGGTGACTTGTATAGGGTGGAAAATATTGAGAGTAATGACTCAATGGTGATTATGTCACATGAGGTGTATCATGCCATGAACAAGCTGTCCAACAACAAAGCAAGTGGCTTGGATCATATCTCTGCTGAACATAGAAGAATAGAATAGTTTCTTTATTGTCATTGTAACATGAACCATGTACAACGAAATTGTAAAATGTCAGCCAGTCAGTGCACCATTCAAACATTTCTAAAAGCTAACGATACATACAAAGTAAAATATTTAAAAAGATAAACAACTAAAATAAATATCATAAAAATAGCACGCATAAACACCCAGCCCTACATCCTTCTGTCGATTTCATGTATGTATGTATCGCCCCTGCGTTCCTTGGCGGCTACATTTAGTGCCTTTATAGCAGTGGGGTAAAAACTGTTTTTAAGTCTGTTTGTCCTTGTCCTTGTAGATCTGTACCGTCTGCCTGACGGTAACAGTTCAAACAGGGAGTGTCCGGGGTGGGAAATGTCCTTTATAATACTCTGGGATTTTTTGATGCAGCGGGAACTGTGTAAGTCCTCCAAGGTAAGGAGAGGGCATCCGACAATCCTCTGGGCGTTGTCAATGGCCCTCTGGAGCGCTTTCCTCTGAGCCGCTGTGCAGCTGGTGTACCATACGCATACACAGTATGTTAGGAGGCTCTCAATGGAGCACCGATAAAAGGACAGCAGCAGTCTCTGAGTGATGTTATTCTTCCTGAGCACCCTCAGGAAGTGCAGTCTCTGCTGGACCTTTTTCAGCAGCGCAGAGGTGTTCACGCTCCACGTCAGGTCCTCCTCAATATGGATTCCCAGGAAGCGGAAATCCGCCACCCTCTCCACACAGTCCCCTCTGATAATTAATGGTACCATGTCCGTTTTATTCTTCCTGAAGTCTATTATTATCTCCTTGGTCTTTAAGGTGTTAAGGAGCAGGTTATTTTCTCCACACCACACTGTCAGCTGCTCCACCTCATCCCGGTAGGCGTACTCGTCCCCCCCGGAGATGAGTCCCACCACCGTAGTGTCATCCGCAAATTTGACAATGGTGTTTCTGTGGTGGGCGGGGATGCAGTCATGTGTGTAGATGGTGTAGAGCAGGGGGCTCAGCACGCAGCCCTGTGGAGAGCCGGTACTGAGGCTGAGGGCCGTGGATGTGTGATGGCCCACTCTGACTCTCTGGCTGCGACCCGACAGGAAGCTATTTATCCACATGCAGGTGGATAATGATTTCTGGCTTTATGATTCATGGCTTGTTACCAGACTCAATGTTGTCTGTCCTGTTAGTGCCGGTCATTAAGGACAAAGTGGTAAAGTAGGCAGCCTAATAATTACAGGCTCATAGCTTTAGTCAGCATATTGTCAAAAGTCTTAGAAAGAGTTCTGCTGGATAGAGTAAATGAGTTTGTTAACTCCACAGATAATCAGTTTGGTTTTAAAGCTAAACATGGCACTGACTTATGCATATATGCCCTAAAGGAGATTGTAAACAAATATAGAGGTAAAAACTCTTTAATCCTTATGTGCTTGATTGATGCTTCCAAAGCATTTGACACTGTTAATCACAGAAAGCTGTTTGGTAAAATGAGTCAAAGAGGGGTGCTTGAATACATTGTTAGAATTCTGGCCTACTGGTATGCCCACCAGACTATGCAAATAAAATGGGGCAATAGGGTCTCAGCCCCATTTGGGGTTAGCAATGGTGTTAGACAAGGGGGAATTTTGTCCCCAGTCCTTTTTAATCTATATATTGATGATCTGTCTAAACAATTGAAAGCCTGTAACACTGGGTGCGTGATTGGTAATATTTTAGTGAACAATATTATGTATGCAGATGATCTTGTGGTCTTTAGTCCATCTAGCGCTGGTCTCCAGCAGCTCCTTACTATATGTTCTGTGTATGGTGTGGAACATGACATTAAATATAATGCTAGTAAGAGTGCTGTTATGGTCTGTAGAACCAAAGAGGATAAATGCCTAAAATATCCTGTTTTTAAATTGTCTGACAACAATCTTAGTGTCTGTAATAAGATAAAATATCTAGGGCATATTATTACAGAACAAATGACAGATGATGAGGATATTTATAGGCAACGACGCATGCTGTATGTACAGGCAAATATCCTCTTGCGTAAATTTGGTGCGTGTGCAGATGTGGTGAAGATGTCGCTATTTAGAGCATACTGCACACCCCTCTACACTGCGCATCTGTGGTCGAACTATTTAAATACAAGTATGCAGAGACTAAAGGTGGCATATAACTATGCCATGAGAACACTGCTAAGGCAACCTAGATGGAGTAGTGCCAGTAATATGTTTGTGGCTGCAGGAGTCAGTACTTTAGAAGCTATCCTAAGACACCACATGTATAAATTCATTTGCAGGATAAATGACTCTAAAAATGTGCTTATTGTGGCCTTGACAAACATAAGGGTTAGCACTACACGCTACGAATCCCAGTTGTGGAGACACTGGTATCGTTGTCTCGTTGTAGGACATTGATCATCTTTTAATCTGGATTTTTAACAAGTATTGTGGGTTTTTGTTAAATATAAATTATGATGTTTTTATGTGATATACCAAGATTTTATATATATTCATGATATTTGATATGCAATGCATTTTTAATGTAATGTTGCCCCTTGTCTGGACCTCGAGTCCGTAATAAAGTTTATTATCATTATTATTAATGCTAAACTGGTCGTTGAATCGATCTGTCAAAATAAATTAAGGGATTTAGGAAAATGGGCAATTTAATGTGAAGTAATGCAAAGGTTAAAGAAGTAAAAACGATGAGTACATGTTAAATGGCACATTTTCCACTACAATATTCTTCAAAAATAATTTCAGAGCCAAAGGCAAACTATGTCGAATGCGAAAGCAAAAAGTTCACGATGACCCTGTACAAAGTCACCTTTAGCTCACATCTGGAGTACTGTTTGGGACCTTCAGCAGAGAAGCGATAGATTGACCTTTGGGAGGAAGGACCAGACATTTTCTAAGAGATTACTGGGTGTGGGAAGTCATTTATGAGGGAAGGCTTGAACTTAAGGTTGTATTCTCTCAAACAGCAAAGGAGGACTTTTGTTAGGAGTTTTGAAAAAAATAAGCAGCAAATGCAATAGATAAGTTACATTGCATTGGCAAATCAAAGACAAGGCCGTCATCTTTTACACAAGACTAATTCTTAAATGCTTTGATTTTGAATTGCAAACTGGTGGCTGAATTGATTTGACTTCTAGTAATAAAATGTTGAAAAATAATGACTGCAACACGAGAATAGATCGGCATAGTCGCTCAAGGCACTGAGTCACTTACAGTGCCTGTGATACGTGTGAGCTTCTCATTCATCCAAAGAACCCTGGCATTAAGAGCTTGTGCTGAAAGTGATCTGGTTTAGTTGCAGCATCCCTGTCATAGCAGATGCCCGAGCAAACTGGACAATGCATGGTCGGCAACTTTCCATTTATAACCCTGCACATTAGCCCTGGAGCTCGTCCAATCCACAATAGCATACAGGCTGCATATTATGAGGCTTTGTTTAAAAGTAAACGAGCACAACAGGCCAATTAATCACAGCGATGCTTTGACAAATAAGGATTAACAGGCATCTGTCAAACCCAACACTTGTGGGAAAAGTACAGCATAAATATAGGGCAGTAAATAGTTTCTAAATACAGATGACCCCAGTCTGCATCACTGGTGGTTGAAAGGCATCAGCTGCCACATGATAAAACTGCATTTATATATCAAAAGACTTGCTTCTCATGTCCCCTGCGTTTTGGTGTAACTTTCTCCAATTTCACTTTTAATTGTGATGCACTTTTGCATGTAATACAATAGGTAAGGTTGCAAGATCAGGCAAATATATAGCATATATAACATAGGGATGATCTAAGTTCTGCAAAGTCTTCAGCTTTCCTTGTCTTCAAAATCAGTCCCACATTTTTCTTTCATTAGCTGCAATCCATTTGTATTCACTTTTAGACAAGATGAACTAACTACCTTTTGTGGAGATGTACACTTTCTTTTAAATTGTACATTGCGTTCATGTAGAGTGCGTCTAATATTTATTTGTGGCTAATAGAACATTATATTGTTTGCACAGATGACAGTCTACACTTTGTGGTTTCAAGTTTCATATTTAATCTCCCTGTATTCAGCCTGTCGAGCCCTGTCACAGTTTTGTATGTTTCAATTGATCTCCCTTCGAAACTCTAGCGAATGCAGGCCAACTTGACGCAGACCGAGGGGCATCTTGGTCGGCATGGGCAAGTTGAGCCGAAGGGCCTGTTTGCTTGTTGTATGGATCTACACAACAGACCCAACATCCCAGTCACCAGTCTGGTCAATCTTTGTGGCACTCTCTCTACGAAATGATGTATTTTCGTTGGTAAGGGGACAAAGTGCAGCGATACTCCAGGTGCAGTCCTTAGCAAGTTCCAGTACAACTGTAAAATACTATATTAAAAACTCTTAGAACAAGGACTAAGATACTTTTTACATTCCTAACCATTTGTTGCATCTGCACGTCTGCTTTCAGAGATCGGTATCCAAGGACACCCAGGTTCCTTTGTACATCAACGTTCCCAGTTTATCACTATTATTCCTATTTAATCCTCAGAAGGCTTAGGAAGTTCGGCATGTCCCCTACCACTCTCACCAACTTCTATAGATGCACTATAGAAAGCATTTTATCAGGATGCGTCACAGCTTGGTTTGGGAAACAGCTCCATCAAGGACCACAAGAAATCGCAGTGAATTGTGGACGCAGCCCAGACCATCACACAAACCGACCTCCCTTCTATTGACTCCATTTATACCTCACGCTGCCTCAGCAAAGGCGAGTCGCACCCTGGCCACTCCCTCTTCTCCCCTCTCCCATCAGGCAAAAGGTAAAAAATGTGAAAACGCACACCTCCGGATTCAGGGACAGTTTCTTCCCAGTTGTTATCAGGCAACTGAATCATCCTACCACAACCAGAGAGCAGTGCTGAACTACTATCTACCTCTTTGGTGACCCACGGACTATCCTTGATCGGACTTTGCTGGCTTTACCTAGCACTGAACGTTATTCCCTTATCATGTATCAATTCACTGTAAATGGCTCGATTGTAATCATGCATTGTCTTTCTGCTGACTGGATAGCACGCAACAGAAGCTTTTCACTGTACCTCGGCACACGTGACAATAAACTAAACTATTAAAATAATACTCCATTGTTCTCTTCTCCCTCATGAGTCCTAAACCAATTGGCAAGAGAACATCCGCTGGATGAAGACAATTCCTTTCTTACACAGTGAACAACAACCTGCAAACTCCTTTCCATGCGGCTGGTAGAAGATTAGATTAGATTAGATTAGATTTTTACTTTATTAATCCTCTTATTCAGGGGAAATTCAGATGTCCTTGCAGCACACTAATAAAAATACAACATAGCATTCAAGAAGTTCAACACCGAAACACAAAAACATCCCCCCACAGTGGGAACCACTGTGGGGGAAGGCACAAAGTCCAGTCCCCATCCTCTTGTCCACCCAGAGTCGGGCCTATTGAGGCCTCCACAGTCGCCGCCACGGCGCCCGATGTTCTCGCCGGGTGATGGTGCTCCGGCGTCGGGAGAATCCCCAGCGACTTGGGGTGCCAGGAACGGCCGCCTTCCCACCGGAGACCGCAGCTTCCAAGCCAACAGACCGCGCCGAACTGAGCTCCACACACTGGCGATCTCGGCGAGAGATCCCAGGCTCCGGGATGTAAAGTTCAGCGCCGCAGCTGGCCGCTCCACAGAACAGCGGCTCCACAATGTTTTCATCGGCGGTCCCAGCATACTGGAGTTCCAGCGCGGCGACCCAAGAAAGGCATCGCCCGCTCCGCAATAGCGCTCCAGCGCTGCGCCGCCGCCGCCGCCAAAGCCGAGGTTCTGGCCAGGTCCCCTCAGGGAAACGTCGCTCCAGGACCCACTGGTAGGCCACGAGGGCAGGTCGAAGACGCTGCTCGGAGGAAGGCAACCCCTCCGACCAGGTAGGGACTTGAAAACAGTTTCCCCCTCCCCCCCACCACCCCCCACACATAAAAAGATTAGACCCCCTGACTGCACACTTTTAACGTACTAAAAATAATAAAAAAGAAGTGGGAAAAAAAACAGACAGCTGCAGGACAGGCAGCCGTTCAGGACAGCGCCTCCTCCGGAAAGCTCCTAGAAGCAGGAGCAACAAAGAAGAATTGGATGTTTGAGAAGAAAAATGCTCAACTATGGGGGGAAAAAAACACCGGAGCACAGAGGCGTCACGGTGGGGCAGCGGTAGAGTTGCTGCCTTACAGGGTTTTCAGCGCCAGAGACCTGTGTTCAATCCCAACTACGGGTGCTGTCTGTACGGAGTTTGTATGCTCTCCCCGTGACCGCGTGGGTTTTCTCTGAGATCTTCAGTTTCCTCCCGCACTCCAAAGACGTACAGGTTGGTAGGTTAATTGGCTTGGTATAAATATTTTAATAAATTGTCCCTTGTGTGCGTGCGTAGGGTAGTGTTCATGTGCGGGGATCGCTGGTCGGCACAGACTTGGTGGGTCAAAGGGCCTGTTTCCGCACTGTATCTCTAAACTAAACGAAATTAAAAGCAGAAGGTAGACAAAAAATGCTGGAGAAACTCAGCGGGTGAGGCAGCATCTATGGAGCGAAGGAAATAGGCAACATTTCGTCCCGAAACGTCTACCTTTGATTTTCCAGCATCTGCAGTTCCCTCTTAAACATAAATAAATTAAAACCAGGACTAACTAGATAGTTATGTACAAAAAGTGGATTATCCAAATTAACATTGAATAATTACTGATTTTCTTACTGGTATGTACAAAATGATTCCATATTTAACTTCCTAATATCAGAAACCTTAACTCATTGGTTTAGGATTGACCCATGCTGCCCAATATAAATACTAGGAGCCAGAAACCGGTCAATGCCAGGTCAGGCGATAAAACCGACAACCAGAGATGTTTCACTGTGTGCTAGGCCCATGATGCTCGGTGTAAGAGAGTAGGCCTCACACTATTAAATGCCCAAGAACCGTATATCTGTTTGCACCATCAATATCTCAAGCAGCAGATTGTTGTGGAACAGGTTCTATCCCTGGGATGGACAGTTTCCAAGGTGCAGAGCTTCAGTCAGGTGGATGGTAATCAGAATCTTGAGCGTCAGGTTGGGACATTAATGCAGGGGGGGGGGGGGGGGGGGGGGGGGGAATTATGGTACAGAATCATATTGGCTAATGGGTAAGGGAATCGTACTCAATTAAGCCAGGCTCCGACCGTGGATAGTTGTGTCAAGAGATAATAGACAATTGAAGTAAATCTGCCTGTGCGTTGATCCGTGCCCTGAACTCCCGAGTCAAGACTTTGTTGTTTAAGAAGGAACTGCAGATGCTGGAAAATCGAAAGTAGACAAAAGTGCTAGAGAAACTCAACAGGTGCAGCAGCATCTATGGAGCGAAGGACATAGGCAACGTTTTGGGCCGAAACCCTTCTTCAAGACTTTTCTTCTTCAAGACTTCAAGACTTCGTTGGACTGATAACATCCTCGTGAGGCTGAAATCTGGGCCTCACAAGTCAGTCGCTCACACAAATAAATTTTGTGGCAATGGGGACATATTCACAGGGAATCATCGACACACCACCAGAGAATAATATATTACACAAAAAATATTGAGCTAAATAATTGAATTTCTAGGTTAGGCGCTACATTTTTTTTGTTTAGTTTAGAGATACAGCATGGAAACAGGCCCTTCAGCCCACCTGGTCCGCGCCGACCAGCGATCCCGGCGACCAGCGATATTAACACCAAAGATCATAGAGCGGATAGTATCTTTGATTAACACTATCCGACACCAACTAGGGACATTTTGTTTTACATTTACCATGCCAATTAACCTACAAACCTGTACGTCTTTGGAGTGTGGGATGAAACCGAAGATCTGAAGAAAAACCCATGCAGGTCACGGGGAGACTGTACAAACTCCATATAGAGGGAAAGTTGCAGGTGTGGCAGGAAGAAGTTGTTATCTTGCCAAACTTAAAAGTTTGATTCTTAATGCTCTCTCAAATGTTTGCAGTGTGTCCTATTATAGTTTTCTGCAGCACACCCAGGATAAGGGGAACAGGCACAGGGCAGTACCATTATCTCCCACCCTAATGTATAACCATTTCTTTATTATCAATGCATCAAGGTCATGGAGCTCTCAACCCAATAGACTATGTGTATCATCTTCACCTGATGAAAGGTAATGGTTAAGGTGATTCACCATTATCTCTGCACAGGGAAATAGCGCTCAGTAATAACTATCCTTGGTGGTAGTGCCCACACCAGTAAACAAACAAAGCATCAATCTTTTCCAACACTTAGCTCAGCCATGCCTCTTCCGCTTGGACAATTTGCGGAGCAACACTCACAGCCCAAAAGATTTAAGATCTCTGCCTCCATTCTTGAAAGCACTTATTTAGTGGACATTTACAAAAAAAATCATTCCATTCCCTGACGTGTGAGCTGGAGGGACATTTTTCTTTTAGCCCTGACACGCATTGAGGAGGCACACGGCCGGGAGAAGTCGATCAGCGGCTGTAAATGAACTGTACATTATGAAGACCCAGGGGCCATAATTTATACCCCACAAGTGAACTGACCGGATAACTCATGACCACTGAAGCTGTGAGAGACTTACAGTTGGAGCCATGAGGAATATAAATCACATCCCAAGGGACTTCATAATGTATTCTATTTTCCCATATTAATTTTGTAACATCTGCTATATAGATTATTATTTTACTGGAACCCATACTCCTTCGCAAATTGGTTCCAGTGCAGCTGGATGAATCACAAGTGCTGCTCTCTCAATGATTCCTGTCACAGTGCGTTCATATCAACCCTGCAATATAAGGACTGATTTGTTTATGGGTTCTTTGCAATGCATGCTGAGATTGGTCTGAGATTATCCTGTATTGCCAGTATTGATCTGTTCCGGGCTTCCTATAAAACAAAGGCTGGTTATTCTAAGGTACTCTGCAATGCAGTGGGAGAAACTAATCCCTTCATGCTTGCTCCACAACCACATACTGCTCTGCTTTCTTTCCCTGCAAAGATAAAAACATTAAAAAAACAAGGGCAGGGATAGACAATCTGAGCCTTGAGTCTGTGTAGGAAGGAACTACAGATGCTGGCTTAAATTGAAAATAGACACAAAAAGCTGGAGTAACTCAGCGGGTCAGGCAGCATCTCTGGAGACAAGGAATAGGTGATGTTTTGGGTCGAGACCCTTCTTCAGACTTCAGCCTCGAGTCCGCCCCATCATACAACAGAATCACGCTTGTTCCTCAAGTTAGCTTCCCAGTTCCTTCATTCACTTTGTGTCCAAAAATGTATCAACGTCAGCCTTGAATGTTACCAATGACTGGCCATTTTCTGACATAATCAAAGATATAAAATCTTTTGGTAATGAAATTGCAATTAAGTGGCCAACTCATGCAAGATACGCTCCTTGTTCGAGATTCTCCAGCAGGTGAAACAATCCATCTGTACAATCTGTGAAATAGTAAGCTCGTTCTACACATTGTTCTTATTCAACAACCTCCCATTCCTAGAAATCAATCTAGTAAATCTTCGCTGCATGCCTCCTTGGCAAATATTTCCATTTTCATGCACAGAGATTAAAATTACACACATTGTTTAATTTGCTGTCACAGCAGAGCAGTGTACAAATGCAGAGTCTTCCTTGCTCTTGCAATTCAATTATATTGCAACATACACACCCATTGATATCCAATAAATAAGTGACAAAAAAACCAGAGTAACTCAGCGGGGGCAGACGGCATCTCTGGAGAAAAGGAAGAGGTGAAGTTTCGTGTCTCGACCCAAAACGTCAACTATTCCTTTTCTCCAGAGACGTTGTCTGATCCGCTGAATTACTCCAGCTTTTTGTGTCTATTTTTGGTTTAAACCAGCATCCGCAGTTCCTTCCAACACATTGTTATCCAATCACTTGTTACACTTCCATAGTAACTGTGGTTCAAGTCAAAGGACATTTAAACTCCACTGAACACCAATTCTTCTATACTTGCTACTCGTTAATAATCACATTTTCCAACATCATAATCTAGCTACTACCTTCTTATCCACTAACTTGTCTATCCATCTTGCAATTCTTCCACTATCCATCTTACTTGTCTACATTACTTTGTATACATATTGTGCTCCTCAGTTAATTTTCCACACAACCTTGTATTGTCAACAAACCTGGAGATATTGATACACTTGCTACACTTGTCGCTTTACCTCCCCCCTTGACTCCATCCAAGGACCGAGGCAGTCTTTCCAGGTGCGGCAGAGGTTCACCTGCACCTCCTCCAACCTCACCTATTGCATCCGCTGCTCTAGGTGTCAACTGCTCTACATCGGTGAGACCAAGCGTAGGTTTGGCGATCACTTCGCCCAACACCTCCGCTCAGTTCACAATAACCATCCTGATCTCCCGGTGGCTCAGCACTTCAACTCCACCTCCCATTCCGAATCCGACCATTCTGTCCTGGGCCTCCTCCATGGCCATAGTGAGTTCCACCATAAATTGGAGGGGCAGTACCTCATTTTCGCTTGGGTAGTTTACACCCCAGCGGTATGAACATTGACTTCTCTAATTTCATGTAGTCCTTGCTTTCTCCCTTTCCCAGCTCTCCCACAGCCCACTGTCTCTGCCTCTTCCTTTCTTCTTCCCACCCCCACATCAGTCTGAAGAAGGGTCTCGACCCGAAACGTCATCTATTCCTTTGCTCCATCGATGCTGCCTCACCCGCTGCGTTTCTCCAGCATTTTAATCTACCTTGGAGATATTGAAATAACATGTTGAGTCTCATTGTCTGTAACTCGTTTTCACCCAGCCCACAGCTAACAATGGCCCATTTCCTTTATTATTGTTACTTTGCAAATCTTTCATTCATTTGTCTGTCTCTCTCTATATCTGTCTATATCTCTTGTTTCCCTTTCCCCTGACAGTCTGAAGACAGTCTCAACCCGAAACATCACCTTCCTTTTCTCCAGAGATGCTGCATGACACGTGGAGGCCACAAATAGGCCCCGACCTCGGGTGATCACAGCGGAAGAGGACTAAACTTTCTGGTGCCTTTCCCTACAGTGGAAAATGTTGATTCTGCTGTGGGGGGACGTTCATGTTAAATTCTATAAAGTGTTGTGTCATTATTCTTTTTTAATTTTTTTCTATGGATGTACGGAAACTTAATTATTTCTTCTATTGATTGAATACCTTTATTGTCATTCAGACCTTACGGTCTGAACGAAATTTCGTGCCTGCAGTCATACATACAATCATACAATAATAAACAACAATAAACACAAATTAACATCCACCACAGTGTATCCTCCAAACACCTCCTCACTGTGGTGGAGGCAAAAATCTTAGGGTTACTGTCTCTTCCCTCCTCTTCTCCCTCTGCGCTATGTAAAGCACTTTGGTTTCAACACGAGTTGATTTAAACTTGCTCTATAAATAAAATTTACTTACTTATGCTGAGTTATTCCAGCTTTTAACGTCTATCTGGAGATATTAAATGCAGATCCTTCTTTTGAGTCATTATATTTTAAACAGCTGAGACTTGAGTACTCATCTTTGTGAAAACAGCAACCCACCCGTCTGGCAACAGCATATTATCTGAAAATGACATTATTATTCCCATTCATTAAGCAGTCCTCTATTCAAGCTAACATTTTACTCTATTCACACCACCAGTAACTTTTGGTGTGTTACCTTGTCAAATGACTGCAGGAAATCATTTATTTCCTTTTAATTTACCATATTAGTTACATCACCAAAATATATGCTTGGTAGGCAGGAATTCCCTTTCACATTAACTGACCAATCATACTCTGATTTGCTATAGTCATTTCTCGTACCTGTATTGGATTACATTGGATACATTTTCAATGTCTGTTCATGATTGCCCTGCAATGCAGAGAGTAAGTACACTTCTGTCTCTGGTTAACGTATCTGTTAGTACTTACAGGTTATTTCATATTTATGTTTTGAACACCATTTACATAAAAAATGAGGTTCTTTGCATTTCATAGTCTCACCATATCATGAATCAATGGTGCAGTCAATTGCATCTTGTCTTTCTTGACTTGCGTAGGATGTTTCTCATCTCTGTTCATTATTCTATGTTCGCTCTTCTGGGTGAGATGCTAACTGCATTTCGTTGTCTCTGTACTGTACACTGCACAATGATAATAAAGATTGAATCTGAATCTCCTCCTTGCTATTACGGCAGATACATGTCTTCTAGGGCATATTTCTTGCGACTGGCCCAAACAACAAATAATGCCACAAACTCTCTCTACCTTTCATTTCAGAGCTAATTTCAGAAAGAACTGGTGAAATGATCTCCCCAATAGCACATAACCCAGCACGGCACATAACCCAGCACGGCACATCATTATAAGGGCAACACAAGTAGACAGAGTGGTAAAGAGGGCATATGGTATATTTGCTTTCACTGAGTATAAGGGAAAGTCATGATGCAGCTCAACTTTGATTAGGCCACACTTGGGAGAATTGCGTGCAGTTCTAGTCGCCCCATTACAGGTTGGATGTGGAGACTTTGTGGAAAGGGTACAGAAGAGGTTAACCTGCAGTACAGAATATTAGCTACACGGAGACATTGGACAGACTTGGATTGTTTGCCTGCAATGTCGGAGGTTGAGGGGGGACCTGACAGAAGTCTATCCAATTTTGAGAGGCATAGAGAGGGTAGACAATCTGAACATCACTCCCAAGGTAGAAATGTCAAAGACTAGAGGGCATAACTTTAAAGTGAGAGGGGCTAAGATTAAAAGCGATGTGCAGGACAAGTGGTGGGTGCCTAGAACATGTATCGAGGGGCAGTGGTGGAGGCAGATTATGATAGATATGTTTATGAGGTGAGCACATGGATATCGACAGATATGGATCATGTGTTGGCAGATGAGATTAGTTTATCTTGGCATCCTGACGGTATACATTATGGGCTGTAGGGCCTGTTGCTGTGCTGTACTATTCTCTGTTCTATGGTGTGGAATCGATGATCTCAACTGGGCTTCTGACTAGTGAGAAAGATAAGTTTGTATTCTTGCATTTTCCCATAACATAGCAGGTCTTTCACCCATTCAGTATACAGTGATTATCCCGTTGTTTCCTTTCCACCACCTATTTCCCTGCAACTGATTCTGTCGTACATGCCCATCAACACCCTGCACCTTTCCTTCCATCCACCTATGTTGGGGGCAATTTAAATTAGGTAATAAACCTGGCTGTCAGCATGCCTTTGGTTGGTGGGAGGAAACTGAACAGCCACAGGGAGAAGGTACAAATTCCACACAGACAAAACTGGAAGTCAGGATCAAACATGGATCTCTAAGTGTTGTGCCATTATCACTAATAATCATCTAGAAAAGGATTGTGAGGGAGACGTGGACAGGATAATTCCAACTGGATCCGTTGTAAGGTGCACTCACAGGATTAGTTGGCGTGCAGATTTAAACACACCGTTCCATCCCCTACCAACTGAAATGGGGTGTAAAACGGAAGAGAGTGGAATCTCAGCTAACTGTTTAGCAGCAAGATGGTCACGAAATGTTATGGCTTAAAATAGAAAGAAGGGTCTGCAAGTTGAACAGAAATCAAAAGTCCACAGGTAAATAATAAAACTTCAGAATAATACAGGAGTCTGGAAACATAAAGACATCAGGAACTGCAGATGTTGATTTACAAAAGAAAGAAAAGGTGCTCGAGTAACTCAATGGGTCAGGCACCATTTCTGGAGATGTGATGTTTCAGGACGGGACCCTTCTTCAGAGGTTTGGAATATGGGTTAGAAACAGGAGGTAAGAAAATATATTTGGCATGTGATCTGTTATCTCAGATGTGAAAGATATCTAGGAGTATATCTGCAGTTCCTTAAGGGTGTACACAATGCATTAGGACGTGGCTGGGGAAAAAAGTGCAAAAGATGAGAGAAGCTTTACACATCTGAAGAGGAAATGGCAAAGAAGATAGTGCAGGAATGGCAAAGGATAGTAGACACAGCAAGTTAATTAACCCAATAGTAGGGTATGATCACAATGGAACAGGACAAAATAAGTAAATGCATAAAATCAGGACCTTCAAGTTCAATATATCAAAGACACCTGTGGAAAGTGATATTACAACATCATAGGCATCTAAGGAGTACCAGTTGAATGACAAGCTAATAAATATACACCTTTATAGGTTACAGTAGGACACACATTACTTCATTACAAATAACTTCACTTATAAATTAGGGAGAAAAAAGATGTGAACACAATTATAGCAGAGATGGGTGTGTGCATCCTTTGGGAAGAAATATGACACAAGAGGAAGGAAACTCTGAACATCTGTTGTAAAGCACCAGTCACCAAGAATATAATTGCAACAGATGTAGTTGTTAAAGATGAGTTCAAATTACCTCAGATAGACTGGGCAAGTTTCAGGGGCAAAAAGAACAAAATATGACATTGAGCATAGTAATTCATTGTTAAATTAATCAACCCACGTGATTAATTTGGTTATATGTAGATGATCCTAATTTCTTTTTGGATCCGGAATTCAAATCTATGATGCAAATTGTGAAGGATCCCAATGCTATCTATTTCAGGGCTTCTCAATGTGTCCCCTTGTCATGCATTTTACTTCTCACCAATGTTTATTAAGAGCATTTAGAAGCTCATTGGGCAACTTTCCAAAATGATACAATAAATTAAGTGAGACAAAAAATGAGAGCCTGGCACTTCAACAAGATTCACACTAAATGTGTATTAATAATACAATATAGGAATCTGACCAACAAATGTCCGTGTAATCTGTGTGAGTAATTTTGTCTAAAGGGCAATGATGGCCAATTCACTGGGAAGTATGTGGGGTTCTTTAAATTGTGCCAATAGATTTTTTATGTTGAAATAGATGAACTATCACTATCAGAAAGGAATAGAGAAAACTAACACAGCAGAAGAAAGAACAGAGAAACACAAATAAGTTAATATAAGAATGTAAGTTGTGGCATGAAGTAGTGCTAAACAATAAAAAAAATATGCAAGATTAGCAATTCACGAGAATCAAAATGACAACATATACATATCTGAAAAAGGACCATTAATCCTGAAGTGGGGCTTAAAATGACATTACCTCTGACTTAAAGAGTGCCACCAACTAAACAATGAATGATGCCATTGGCTTCCACTTTCCAATGCATTTTACTAAAATAAAACAGATAGTTTTGGAAAGGGGAAAAAATATTGGATGATAAATCCAAAATATGTTAAGTACTAACAGAGTTGGAGATGAGGTGGGTCACAAGAAGTGAAACCTGGCTATTTAATCTCAAACAAGCATATGTATTGCAGCAGAGTCTATTTAAGTCCTGGAGATAAAAGCTGGATTTGTGGCGAAGAATTGTTGCATTTTTTACATTTTTCAGCAAAATGCAAGCACCTTCATGCACATTATATCCAACAAAAAATGATCCCAGTCACTTAGGACATAGTTTTGAATATCTTAACCATCTTCACTCTAACAAGTATTTGGTCTCTTTAGTCACTCAGCATAATTTAAAAAAAAATCTAATCCTTGGTACCAGGTGTGTAACAAATAAAGGGGTTAATTTTAACCACTTTCCACAACCCTAGAACATGTGGATGAAAATAAAACTGAAAGCACAAGAAATCCGAATTTGTAAATTTAACCTGCCTGTTTCTAGTTTTAATAAAGACATTTACATTTGGGTGGGGGGAAGGTAGAGGGTACAGGGCACTTGGAGCACAAGACCATTCTATTCTCAGGAAGATTCTCACAAAATCTATTAAGAAATATGTGGTTCGGTGTTTTAACTTTAAATTATCTTTAACACCTGCAGAGTAAACGTCCCAATTTTAGGGACGGTGATTTCAGTTGGTTCCAGATTCCTCGTAGTCCAGAAAAGAACATCAACTTTCTGAGAGTCCAAAGAACAGTCTTCTCTCAGCCTTTAATATATACAACATATGCAGCCTTCATACCTGTCTTGTACAGAGAATTCAGGGATTCACAATGCTGTGAGAGGCGGAATCCCTCCTCATCTCCATATTAAATGGGTGATCCATTATTTTGACATTATGCCCCCCCCTCCCCCCCAGAGTTCTAAAGTACCACAGGAAATAAAATATCCCTTCAGCTTCAATTGTCAAGTTCTTCAGAATCTTTTGGTTCACTACGATGACCTCTCATTCTTCTAAACGAGTATAGGATAATCTGCTCAATCTTTCCTCGTAAGCCAATCCATTCATCATGCAATGAAGCTAGAATACCTTTTCTGAACTGCTAACAACACAAGCATATCACTCCTTAAATATGGAGTTGAAACCAAACATACTGCTGTGGGTGACATCTTACTAAAGACCTCTATAGCTGCAGCAAGCTATCCTTACACTCGTAGATAACTGACCAACCACAATCCTTCTTTCATAAAAAAAACATGTTTACAGATATATGATTGACCAAATATCCAAAAAAATCATTCTGGATATGATTTTTGCCACTGAATTTTACAATACTGATGAAGGCTATTCGGCCCATTGTTCTTTAGATTGTCAAATTCAACTGGTCCTGCTCACCAACTCCAAATACTTCAATAAACCAAATCCACTTAGCATTCAAATATCTATAAAATATTGTAAAGAGCACAGAAGGTTAAATTCAACTGCAGGGTATGGCGCTACAAGCCATCCTCAAAATTATACTGACATCGGGAAAATCTTTACATAAAAATTGTTCAGCAAATGAAATAACCTTTCAGAGAGTGCTATCTTTGTAAAAAATCTTGGAAATATTTAAGAAACAAACGTATCCAACTGGGGAGGCACAATAGAAATTCTTTAAATAGCTGAAGCAAGATGAACTGAATGCCTAAGTCATTTGTAATCCTTGTAACATTGTGGTGTGATGGAAATAAAATGTGGTTCAGTCACACAAAGAAAGACATTGCACAAATTAACTTTATTTCTTTTCCCTTTTGATTTTTTTTGTCCATTTCTCCATGTTTGCAAGTAGAAACTGAAATAATTTCTCCTTGGTTCTTTGATAAAAGGTTAAAGAATCCAGACTTGGCAAAAGTAACAGTGTATCCGACTTGCAGTAGTAGCATTCTCCTTGTTCTTCCCTTCGGCTTAGCCTGGTCAGTGTTCCATTGAAAACTGACAGATCCACAGAGAAGGGTTGGGGCGAGGATGGCGATGGAAGGGGGAGGAGGGAGCAGGAGGGTGGGGGTATTGATGGTGTTGTTGAATTTTGGGAGGAAGAGCATTGGGTCTGTTTTTTATGAACCATTTCTGTCAGATTCGGGTCAGCAGGTGCCAGAAGCTGGAGGGTAAGACACTCTCAATCTTCTCCATCACAAAGTTGAAGGGTGCAAAGAGCGTACTGAAGAACTGCAAGATATTAAACAGTAAGGAAACAGAGATTAGAAGTATGCCTTATGATTAATATACAGGAGCAGCATTATAAAACCACACATATCTTTTTGTTTGCCTCTTGCTAGACATGTCATACCAAACCTCTGAGGGAAATACAAAGATATTTGCAAAATTAATCTCCAGAATGTCAATGACAATGACAAACTCCACATTTAACAATGAAAATAACAATGAAAAACTCCACATTTTCCCTGTTCAAATCACGGCAAACATAACCATCATGAAAATAAAACCAGTCTTGAAAATGGTTTGAAATATAAGCAGTGGAAGGTGAGTAAAGCAGTTTGTTTGGATTAGCAACCTAATATTGGACACAAGAATCAAACGCATTACTTTATTACACAATAATAATAATAATAATAATAATAATAATAATAATAATAATAATAATAAACTGTCGGCTTGATGGCTCAGAATAATTTTCTTTGCTCAAATGATATTCTCGGCAAGAGTCTTAAATGTTTCCAAACTTTTTTAAAGACTATTGGATGCTGTGATAGGAGTAGATCAATGTTAGGTTTCTAAATTAATATACTGATCTAATGATGAGGAAAGATTATCTGCATCCTTGTAGCTTACTCAACCAAGTTAGAGGTCACGTGTAGGCTGACTGGTTATAAGCTCTTTTTTATAATTTAAATGTTGCAAAGAAGCAAATTCATCTTCTGCAATCTACTTTCTTACGCAGGCAAGCTTGCAGAATCGTGTAAGGCATGGGTCGGCAACCTACGGCCCACGGATCCGACCCGTAACCCGAAATCATCCAGCCCGCAGGCGGTTATTTTTTTCAATTAGTTTTCGTGACCTGGGAACTGTAGCCAGTCCCAGGGAAATGCTGTACCTCTAAAACTAAAAATAAACATTTGAGGAACTGATTGAAGATTCTTGTTGGCTTTGAAATGTTGAGACTCAAATATTGTCCAAACCTTTCCAACAATAATCACTCGAGGTTGGCAATGAACTCCAAGACTTGAGCACATGTCTGAAATCTTTTGGATTCTGACATTATAGATTACAATATGATTCATATTTCAATTAGTCTGTGCTGATGGTTATTGCTCTTCTATCATATGTAGGATTAACATGTTTTTCAATTTTTCTTTCTCACAGAGATTCCTTATGTTTGCCTCACCTGTTGTGGCGAGGTCAACACTATGACTGGATAAAGAATTGGCTTCATGGGACAATGCAGAGGGTGATGGTGGAAGGCTTTTAATCGGACTGTAGGCCTGTGAGTAGCGGTGTGCCTCAGGGATTGGGTGCTCGACCCATTGCTGTCTGTGATTTATATCAACAATTTGATGGGAATGTAGAAGGCATGATTAGTAAGTTTGCAGATGACACTAAAGTGAGTGGTATTGAAGATGGCTTTCAAAAATTACAGCAGGATCTTGATCAGTAGAACAAGTGGACTGATGAATGGTTAGCAGAGAATGTAGATATGAGCAAAGTCATAGATTGTTGCATTTTAGGTAGTCAAACCAGCGTTGGATCTTCACTCTGTATAGCAGGGCCCTGGGGAGTGTTGTAGAGAAGAGGGATGTAGGAGTGCAGGTACATAGTTCCTTGAAAGTGGCGTCATAAGTAGATAGGGAGGTCAATAAGGATTTTGGTATATTGGTCTTCATCAGTCATGGTATTGTGCGTATAAGTTGTGATGTTATGTTATAGTTGTGCAAGACGTTGGTGAGAACGTATTTGGAGTATTGTGTTCAGTTTTGGTCACCCTGCTACAGGAAGGAGGGGTAAAGCTGGAAAGAGTGCAGAGAAGATTTACAAAGATGTTGGCAGGACTTGAGGGCCTGAACGAAGGAAGAGGTTGGGCAGGCTAGGAGCACAGGAGGATGAGGGATGATCTTATAAATGTGTATACGTTCATAAATGGTAAATGAACAGAGCCTTTTACCCAAAATAGTGAAATCAAGAACTAGGGGTTATAGGTTTACGGTGAGAGGAGAAAGATCCAATAAGAAAATCTGAGAGGCAACTTTTTCACAGAGGGTGGTGGGTATATGGAATGAGCAGCCAGGAAAGATAATTGAGGCAGGTACTATAACAACATTTAACAGACATTAGGACAGGTACATGGATAGGAAATGTTTGGAGGAACATAGATCAAACACGGCAGGCATGACTATTGTAGATAGGGCATCTTGGTTTGCATGGGCAAGTTGGATTCTATGACTAATACACTGAGTAAAAACATTTTTCCCATTGGAATTATGTCACAATCTGCTCTGCTCACATAACACATTGTGGGCTTCTAACTACCACTTTAAGTAATTTGCTATTAATTCTATCAATCCCTCACTAACCTATTGAAAACATATTTGCTTTTCTTGTTCCCAATTCTGACAAAAGGTGTAAAATTTGAAACATTACCAATTTGTTTTCTCCACAAACTAAGTGCTAAGTGCTTCGAGCATTTTCTGTTTTATTTTCAGATTTCCCACATGTGGGTTTAATGATTCTAGTTTAGTTCCTGTTGGTTTTCTTCTGATTCACTTTATTGTGACCAAGCCTTTATTGTCAGTGTGGGCAAGTGAGGCTGAAGGGCCTGTTTCCACACTACAAAACGTCCACATTTTGGAATGAAGTCAAAAAGAGAAGAGATTAATGCATTTATATGTAAAGAGCGAGACTAATTCGACCAATGCTTTTTATATTAAACCTCTCAAAACACTGTCAGGTCCAGCACAAAGTGCTGAAGGGTCTTTTTGTGTAAACCAGCATCTGCAGTTCCTTGTTTCTGCACTGACAGGTCCAGTGGGCTCAATAGACAATAGCTGCAGGAGTAGGCCATTCGGCCCTTTGAGCCAGCACCGTCATTCAATGTGATCATCCCCAATCAGTACCCCGTTCCTGACTTCTCCCCATATCCACTGACTCGGCTATCTTTAAGAGCCCTATCTAGATCTCTCCTGAAAGCATCCAGAGAACCTGCCTCCACCACTCTCTGAGGCAGAGACTTCCACAGACTCACAACTTTCAGTGAGAAAAAGTGTTTCCTCGTCTCTGTTCTAAATGGCTTACCCCTTATTCTTAAACTGTGGCCCCTGGTTCTGGACTCCCCCAACATCGGGAACATGTTTCCTGCCTCTAGCGTGTCCAAACCCTTAACAACCTTATATGTTTCAATAAGATGTCCGCTCATCCTTCTATTGAGTGCTCAGGTTGGCTCAAAACTACACCTTCAAAAGCATGGAAAAGACTTGTCCTGTGCAAAATGGTCAGGCAACAATTAAATTTACTTTATTCCACTGGCATACAAGAGCACCACCCACAGATGTACAGTAAAACTCTGATAACCTGGCACAGTCAGGTCTTTTTCAAATTTTCTAGACTTTTGGACATTAATGTTATTAATATGCAACTCAGTTACACCTTCATGATAATAAATTCTGCAGTGAACTAGGTGGGTTCAATACAAACGCAGGAACCGTGGTCCTGGCAGATGCAAGGGGAGTGTGACAAACATTACTGAGTGAGCTACATGCTGAACCATCAGGTATCAGAATAGTAGAATGGAGGATTCATGAAGTTTTAGGTGGGTGGTGTGAGCAATGCTTTATGGTGGACAGTATAAATGATGGCGGAGAAAGTAACCTTTAAAGGACATATAGAGAAATATTTCAAGCCAAAGAAAGAGAAAGGGTGGATGGGGGAGTAATTTTCGATTGCTCTACTTTGTTTCTACTGAACTTTGTCTTAGAAACAATAACAACTTTATTCCTTTGGCGAAAATATATATAGTAACAACTTCATTTGAGACTGATAGCTTCCATCCTGAAACATTGTGAAGCATGTGTGTTCATCAGCATGAGTTAGATGATTGCTTGACCCAGCATGAAGCCCTTGACCTCCTCTGCAAGCTTGTAACTGAATCTCAATGCAAAATAAACTCTTGTTGCACATCTACATAATGGAATTCAAGGTCCATCAGAACATTTTGGAAGTGATCAACATTCAATAGAATCTCAGCACAGAGGAGGCAGTTTCTATCTGTACTGGGTTTTTTGAAAGTATCCAACTAATTTCTATCTTTCCCTACAGTGTGCCAATTCTTCCATTGTGTGCAAATATCTAATTTGACTTTGAATTTGCTTTCCTCACTCTTTCGGATTGTTAAAGATAGATTTTAATAATACACTCCAAAAAAGTTACTCATCTCATATCGTCTGAAATCTCAGGGCTCTTGTATC
This sequence comes from Amblyraja radiata, assembly GCF_010909765.2. Lineage (NCBI taxonomy): Eukaryota > Metazoa > Chordata > Chondrichthyes > Rajiformes > Rajidae > Amblyraja > Amblyraja radiata. Next base: position 6,025,073 of record NC_045979.1, on the reverse strand, counting down.
AAAACATTTTTCCAGTGTTAATTATATCTCCACAAAATATACTCTGCAAACTCTGCACCCTCAAGCCTGGATTCTTCACTTTCTCCTTGTAGCTTAAGTCTTATTATCCTTGCATCACGCGACTAAATCCTCTCGAATGCAGTCTCACCAAGACCTTCACAGCCTTCCTAAAATGCACCAGACAATACTATGCAGCTGGCATATGACCACTAATCAACCTACTCTCCTCTCAAACATTCAGGAGCTGCCACAGCATCCATGGTCAACATAGAGTAAATAAAATGCTGTTGACATTCATTTCTATAGGAGACCTGCTGTAAGAGTTTTGCTTCAACTTAGAACAGCGCAAGGATTTGAAAAAAAACTTTGCGGTGCAGTCTTTGATCAGGTCTCACCCAGGACAGTGAATGTGTATTTTGAAAATAAAGGTCTTAAAAAGCCAAAATGGTAAGTATCAGGAGTATATCTAGGCACTTATTGAGTGTCCAAAATTCGGAACCAATGGTATAAGACAGTCAGTATTAAATCTCAAAATAAATCAGGAGAAATCTCTTGAATCAAATTGTGCTTAGAGCATGGAACTTGCCACATCATGGAGTGGATATGCACGTGTCATCAATACGATTAAGGGAAAGGCAGTTAAATGCATGCAGGAATCAAAGAATACAGTGATACGATTAGATGATGCAGTATGTAAAAATGCTTTTGTAGGATATAAATGTGGGCAGAATCCTATGGTGTCATGTGATTACTTTTGCTTTGAGGTGTTAGCAACAACATTTATGAATAGAGAAAAACTACTTTCAAATGATTTTAATGACTTTGAAAGAGTGAATCGTGCTATTTAATTTCACTTATGTGTGCCAATTGCAAAGCATGCTTCAGGAGTACAGTAGCTTGCTGCTCTGATTATCTTGAATGAATTCATTTACTCTGAATCTAATCAGTTCTAAAGTTCATTTAAGTTAGTTACTAAAAGTTAGGTTAAAATGGGAGCTCTGAACTGTTCACAAATTAAGTTCACAAACTGTTCACAAATTTGTAAATAAAACACCAGCAAAAATCAAGGTTTTCTGTGGAATGGCTAAAGATAGCACTTTGATGCCTGGGTGTTTATGCAACACATCTAAATCTCATCCTAAAAGAATTGCTGTTCTAAGAGTTGGCAACTTTAATTTACATACTACCATTAACATGTTAAATAACCCAAAGCATTGCACAAAAGCATTATCAGTTGGTACTAGGCTACGCTACACAAGGAAATATTAAAGTTGATGACAAAAAGTCTGCTAACTGTTGCCGACTACATCAAAAGTAGAAAGAGGATCAGTGAGCTTTAAGGAGGGAATTCCAGAACATGGGGCCTTAGCTGCTGAAGCCACAGCTTCCTATGAGTATTTAAAATCAATGATGCCTAAGAGGCTAGAGTTGAAGAACAAAGATATTTCAGAAGGTGGCAATGGGTACCAGAACTAGGGAGGCATAGCCTTGGAGGGATCTGGAATACCAGAAGAGAATTTTAAAACTAAGACATTGCTTGAGAGGGGGGTGGGGGGGGTAAATGTGGATTAACAATAAGAGGTCAGGTCAGGGGGAGTTCCCCTGCCACGGGTGCCATGTAATCCCATGCTACCTGCTCCATGGTCGGATAGTCGACGACTAAACCGTCTCCCCCCACCTGGTTTGCCAGGTGAGGAGGGGGCTGTGGATCCCCAGCAGGACCAAAAACAAGACCTGTCAAAGGGCGGATACAATACAATACAATACAATTCAATTTATTGTCATTTGGACCCCTTGAGGTCCAAACGAAATGCCGTTTCTGCAGCCATACATTACAAACAAATAGACCCAAGACACAACATAATTTACATAAACATCCATCACATTGCTGTGATGGAAGGCCAAAAAAACTTCTCTCTCCACTGCACTTTCCCCCCCGATGTCAGAGTCAAAGTCAAAGCCCCCGGCGGGCGATGGCGAATTGTCCCGCAGCCATTAAAGCCACGTCGGGTGATGCAAGGTCGCACACCGGGTCTTGGTGTTAGAGCCCCCGGCGTGCGCTCGCAGAGTTCCGCCGCCATTCCAAGCCGCGCGGGGCCGTGCTGTAAGGCCCCGCTCCAGGAGCTCTTCAACCCCGCAACTCGGGCGGGAGAAGTCGCCGCTGCAGAAGCCCCGAAAAGCGGTCTCCCTCCAGGGACCCGCGGGCTCCCGGTGTTACCGTCCGCCAAACCCGCAGTTGCAGCCACCGAATCTCCGGGGGTCGGGTCGCAGCAGCGTCCACCACAGCTCCACCCGCTCTGGACTCGGCCAGCTCCGCGACGGTGAGGTGAGTAGTCGGCACCACAGCACCCGGTCTTCCTGTTGGAGGCCGCTCCTCGTTGCAGCCCCAACGACAACGGAGACCCGACAAAGAAAAGGTCGGATCTCCCGTGCAGGGAGAGATTTAAAAGTTACCCCCTCCCCCCCACACCCATACCCCAACAAAAAATAACAAAAACTACATAAAAACATAGACATAAAATAATAAAAACGCAGACGGACTGCAGAGGCCGCTGCTGACGAGAGTCGCGCCGCCTATCATAGTGAGCCAACGGCCATCCACACTTCAGTAGAAGTTGCGGTCACTGTCGTACACAGCATTGTAAGCACCGTGCCTGTTGATGTTTTCAACGATGATGATGATTAACAGTGTGTGAAAAAGTGTTGGTGTATTTAGATAAAGGCAGCATTTCAGATCTATGAAGAGTGACCGATAGGTACACAGCCAGGAAAGCATTTAGCAGTAACAAACTAATGGATGAAAATATCAAGAGGTGACCAGGCTTTGTTGAAAGAATGACTCTTTGACATGTGTCCTGAACTTCACCCTCATTGTGGATGCAATGCTCCAGCTGAGTTCTCTGAATTGCAGAAGATAGATGTCCAGTCTGTAATGCCTGTGCCAACCTTTTGTTGCAGCTATCCAATTCGTTCTGTTTCAATTATGTGTTGACACCTGAAATATTTCACCCTTGAAGACTGTAAATAGACTAGAGGATTGCTAGAAAAAAATTCAATTCAGTAGAGACGGGACTAATACAAACTAAACAATTTAATTCACAGCACTTGTGGGATTCATATCTAAAATAAACAGATGGCCTTACTTAAACCTGCTCACATTTTCATATACTAACTTACCAGCTCTATCACAGTTGTTTCATCTATAGCAACCCCAGAAATATGTACTTGTATTTTGTAAAACCTAATTGTTAATGATACAGAGCAAAGAAGGCCATTGTTTCCCCATTAATCACAGAAGCCTTGACCTAAGCTGTGCAGAGACAAACCAATTACTTTATGCTGCCTTATGTGTTGCAATGTTATTCCGCAAAACCATGCTTGCAAAAAGCAAGGGGAGTTAACATGGATCTGCTTCTTGCTTCTGAGACTGCTCTGGTTAGTTTCACACCGCTAACTAGTGGAGTCAGCACATTCTAGAAGCTTTTCTTCCTCGTCACTCACCCTCCCACCCCCTCCAGATTGCAGGACTTAGCTATTATCCACCATTGCCACCCCGCTCAATACTCCTTGTGAAGACAGAAGATTTATTAGAAAAGTAGCAGCAGCCACACATGCATTGACCCTGTTTTATTTCACACTGTGATGCACATTACAACATGCACTGAACATTGCCAAAATATTGATTGCTTCATCCCCGCTAAGTGTAAACTCAATGGTACCTTCTTGCTATTTAATGCAGTGAGATGTTGGCCACTGCTTGTGTAGTATAGTTTAGCTTTGTTTTAATTCAGAGAGTAATGTCTTAATTGATTTTTTTCTTTGCTAACAGCCCACACCTAGTGCCCAAACAGCCCCTACCCTAAGTTGCAGCCCGTGCCTCCAGTCATTTATTCTTAAGCACGTATACACTTCATGATTGTCTTAAATAGGGCAATGGCCGATGCCCAGCAATTCAAAACTACTAACCCCAGCTCACCACAAGGGGCAAAGCACGAGAGACACAGATAATCCCAGCTCACCACAAGGGGCAAAGCACGAGAGACACAGATAATCCCAGCTCACCACAAGGGGCAAAGCACGAGAGACACAGATAAGTCATCTCACAATCATCAGATCGAAGTTTTGCAATCTTGTTACATCCAGACGTGAATGGTGGGAGACAATTAAACAACTAATTGTTGGAGGCTCCAAGAATATTCCCGTCCTCAAGATGCCATGCAACAGCTAGAACATACGTAGCAAGGAACTGCAAATGCTGAATTAAACTGAAGATAAAACATAAAAAGCTGGAGTAACTCAGCAGGTCAGTGGGTTAGCTTACAACCCAGTGGTATGAATATTGATTTCTTTAACTTCAAGGAAACCCTTGAATCACCTCTCTCTCCATCACCCACACAAGCCATTGTACTAGTTTCAATGTTGTCTTGTTTGAGTCTCAGTGTCTGTAACTCATTTTCACCTGGCCCACAGCCAACAATGGCCTGTTTCTTTTATCATTGTTACTTTTTTGCATATCTTTTCATTCATTTGTTCTATATCTCTCTACATCACCGTTTATAACTCTCATTTCCTTTCCCCCTGACTCTCAAGAAGGTTCTCGACCCAAAATGTCACCTATTGCTTTTCTGCAGAGATGCTGTCTGACCCGCTGAGTTACTCCAGCACTTTGTGTTTATCGGCTTGGACATGCTCCGTTTCAAAAAGATCACGTCATCTAATTCACCTGTAGTTTCTAGCCTTTCTCTTCCATTTTCTAATCAAAATCCATCAATCCGAATTAATATACTCAACACAGGAGCATCAAGAGTCATCGGAGGCAGAGAAATCCAAAACTCTGAATGTAGGATCTTCTTTCTATTTCAGCACCAAATATCCAACCATTCAAGTTGAGATAATAACCCATAGGTTCTGGACTCTATACACATTGCGTGTTGCTTCTCCATACTCATTTTGACAAAGAAAGAAATTCTATAAAACCATGGAATAATCCAGTAACAAAATTAATCAACAAGCAATTCAGTGTGTTGATGATCCTGGAAAGTGTCTACAATACATTAAATATAGCAATGGTACTTTGGGGATGGAAACTGAAAAATCTACATTTGGAAATAATTTTCAATCTAAGAATACTGATATAATTTGCAAAATAACAGTATTTCAAGGTATGAAGTCAAAACAAACATGGAATTAAGTTCAATTTTGATGAATGGCCGGGCCAACTTCAGGAGTTGAATAGCCTCTTCTTATTCAAGGATCCCAAAAGTCAAATCTAAAGGGCCTGTCCCACTTACGTGTCCTTGGCACGCAAATTACGCGACCTCATGATCGCGTTGAGACGCACGGGCATCGTATGGCTGCGCGGGGCCGGTCCCACTTAGAAGCGCAGAGGGGTATGTATTTGTGCGCGACATCGCGCGGGGCTCCGAAATTTTTGTAGCGAACAAAATCTTCGCGCGCCAACGGCCTGTCGCGTAACTGACAGCCAAAGTGGGACAGGGCCAAGACCCTGGCGCGACGCAACGTCTCACCTTCAGCAGAAGCAGGCAAACGATTGCCGAGCTCAGCCTGGGGCTCACGGATGTTGCGGTCCGGATCCGCCCCCACTTCTACTCCCAGTGCAGGACCAAGAAAATTGAAGATGGACACAAAATGCTGGAGTAACTCAGCGGGACCGGCAGCATCTCTGGAGAGAAGGAATGGGTGATGTTTCGGGTCAAGACCCTTCTTTTCAGACTGAAGAAGAGTCTCGACCCGAAACATCATCCATTGCTTCTCTCCAGAGATGCTGCCGGTCCCGCTGAGTTACTCCAGCTTTGTGTCCATCTTCAAATGACGTCACGCGCTCCAGACGGCTGTGCGTACACATGAAATCGTGCGCGACCTTCACGGGACCGTCGCGGCTCAACGCGACCACGAGGTTGCGTAATTTGCATGCCAAGGACATGTAAGTGGGACAGGCCCTTTACCTTCACTTTTCCCTTTTAGATACAGGTCGACCTCCTGTTTGTTAAGTGACTCAAATTTTGAATATAATTGTTAATATTTCAGTTGCCTATTTTCCACGTTTTACGTTATGTTGGTTAGAAAATAGGGGATGTTCACAAGCAAGATATCCAATATCAGTAGCTGGAAATTCAGCTAGCAGTACTTACAGCTTTAGCAAAGACCCCCATAAGTTCTGGAAACTGGTGTGTGAGAAGTGCCAACATTGCGGTGAATGAACACAGCCCTGCTGTGAACAGGATGAAGAATGGCAGCTCCTTCTTCGGATATACTGAAACTTCATGGAAAGCTGGAAAAGCAGAAACAAAAAAAAGTCATTTATTTAAAAAAAGCATTTTAACTGTTTTTGAGTAACAAATTCTCTTAGAAAAAAAGATGAGGTTGAGTAACATTGACAAGGCTTCAGTTACTGCCCATTTCTAATTGCTCTAAGAGAAGACTAGGATGGGCCCTCTCCATTAGCTAACGTAATCCTTGTGCTGATTATGAGATGGTCTAACCCATAAGCAATCAATAAATATTTTTTAATTATTTCAACTAACAACTACTGCTTTTTGTGGGGGAGTGAGCCATATTTCCATCTACCTGTGCCTGGAGCATGTTTCTTCAATGACCTACTTCTGATTTTAGGTAGACAAAAATGCTAGAGAAACTCAGCGGGTGAGGCAGCAACTATGGAGCAAAGGAAATAAGCGACGTTTCGGGTAGAGACCCTTCTTCAGACTGATGTGGGGGTGGGGGCGGGAAGAAGAAAGGAAGAGGCGGAGACAGTGGGCTGTGGGAGAGCTGGGAACGGGAGGGGAAATCTTGGGCCTCCTCCATGGCCAGAGTGAGCCCACCGTAAATTGGAGGAGTAGCACCTCATATGTCGCTTGGGTAGTTTACACCCCAGCAGTATGGACATTGACTTCTCCAATTTCAGGTAGTCCCTGCTTTCTCCTTCTTTCCCCTCCCCTTCCCAGCTCTCACGCAGCCCATTGTCTCCGCCTCTTCCTTTCTTCTTCCCCCCCGCTCCCCCCTCGTCAGTCTGAAGCAGGATCTTGACCCGAAACGTCGCCTATTTCCATCGCTCCATAGATGCTTCCTTACTCGTTGAGTTTCTCCAGCATTTTTGTCTACCTTCGATTTTCCAGCATCTGTAGTTCCTTCTTAAATACTTCTGATTTTATGTCATTTTGCCTTGGAAAAACTGTTACCCTAGAAATTCCTTGCAAAATCTTAAAATAAAACCTCAGTCAAACAATCTGTTAATCTTTTACAGGCTATTATTGTGCAATTTCTGGTCATAACCTAAGCCTTGGATCACTGATATGCTGTAAATCTGCAGTGCCCTTTCTCATGGCCAATTTATCTTCTATAGAACTGCGCACAATATTCCAGTTTAATATTCACTATGCACAATATTCCACTCAACAATGTGGTAACAAAACTTCCTCCACTTTATTTTCTCGTCTTCTAGATATAGAGGCTAACATTCGACTACCATTTTAGTTCAGTTTGAGTTTAGGGACACAGCATGGAAACAGACTCTACAGCCCACCGAGTCCACATTAATCATCCATCACACATTCACACCAGTACTATGATATCCCACTTTCTTCTCCACTCCCTTTGGCCAATTACCCTACAAACCCACACATCTTTGGGATGTGGGAGGAAACCAGAGCATTCAGAGCAAGGCCACATGGTCACAGGGAGAATGTGCGGTCTCCATACACAGCACCCAAGGTGAGGATCAAACACGGGCCACCAGCACAGTGAGGCAGTAGCAATACAAGCTGCACCACTGTGCAAGATAATTAAAAAAGAGAGTAGACTAGATTATTCATTAGCCACTTGCAAAGTAATGATTTAGGAAGACATTGAGTCTGGTGAAGGTAGTCTTACTTATTTCCAGTTTCTTCTGATAAGAGACTGGGAAGAAGTCCTCCTGGCTCCATAATTCACAAATGGGACACTAATTCAAAAATATGTGCAGCACAGTGGTGCAGCAGGTAGAGCTGCTGCCTCACAGTGCCAGAGACCCAGGTTCAATCCTGACTACGGATGCTGTCTGTGTGGAGTTTGTATGTTTTCCCTGTGACTCCGTGGGTTTTCTCCAGTGCTCCAGTTTCCTCCCACATCCCAAAGACGTGCAGGTTGTAGGTTAATTGGCTTCTATAAATTGCCCTTAGTGTGTAGGACATTGAACTAGTGTACAGGTGATGGTCAGCATAGACCCAGCGGGCCGAAGGGCCTGTTTCCATCATGTATCTCTAAACAAAACATTATTCTGGTCTAAATTGTTCATCGCAAATGCACTTTTCTGAATTGCAATGGTATTTACACAAACACATTGATTAGTTTTGTAAAAGTTAGGTCATCAAAACAGATAAACAATGCCTATTGCAGAATTTAAAAAAAACCTTAATTGCCAGAACTGCCTCACAATGTTGCACTCTGACTTCTCAGGTATCGGATTCAGCACAACTTTAATAAAGGTAAAGAATAGAGTTCCTCTCTATTCGTTGCTATGATTTAAAAAATAAAATCTAAATCAAAACCCTACTGTGCAGCAGGCCATAGTGTTAACATTCTTGGCATAAGCCATTTTCAATGCAAATACAAAAAGATTCCTGGTGTAGCTGTAGTCACGTTCTGGTCTGCATTGCTACCTTATCATAATCAGAATCTCCCTGCAGATTGTTGTGGTGGAAGCACAAACAAACAGGAACAAATTGTTTCCATTCCTTTACCCTCTGTTCTAAACAATAAGTCACACACACCTGAAATGCTGATCTAGACCTTATCTTCCGGATGTTAATGAACTGATTATTTATGTCCAATACCATTAGATTTCTTTCTGGCTCCTTAATTTTCTTTCAATGCAATAAAGGTACCATCTCATAATCTCAAATAAAATTAGAAGTTACCCTTAAAACATTTTTCTTTTCCATTTCTGGCCCAGATATTTCCAGAGAGGCTGATAAAAACCCATCACATTGACGTGACACCATCTTAAAGCGTGTAGTTAATAGTGGGGGACAATTTTAATTTTAAAGGGGGGCTGGAAGAAGAAAGGAAGAGGCGAAGACAGTGGGCTGTGGGAGTGCTGGGAGGGGGGAGGGGAAGGAGGGAGAAAGCAAGGACTACCTGAAATTGGAGGTCAATGTTCATACTGCTGGGGTGTAAACTGCCCAAGCGAAATATGAGGTCCTGCTCCTCGTTAAGTAGGTGTGGCTAGTCTGCGTAGGGTCTAAATGGGGAAGGATTTTGGAAATGAAGATTGGAATTGAGGGGACAGAGGGAAGGTAGAGCTTGCCAAGGTTGCTGATGGTTTTCTGTGCGCTGGAGAATTGGCCTGGTCATTCACAGCTACAATTAAAAAATGGATAACTAAAATATTAAAAATAGAAATCTACATTGAAATTTTGCCCCCCATCCCCAATCCCGCCATATCATGGTATGCTTCCCATCTTTATTTTTTGAGCCGCTTTCCTCTCACTGGCTTTTTTCATCTATTATTTCTTGATACTCTTTCAGGGCCAAGCAAAACAGTGAGCAACAAAGTGGTTGTCAAGATTCTCAGTTGAAGTAGTCCTAACATGCTTATTTTCTCAACAAAAATGTTCATATGGCAATAAGGAATAGGAGTAGAATTAGGCCATTCGGCCCATCAAGTCTACTCCGCTCTTCAAAATGATAAACTCTTCAAAACTACAGTCATCTAAGACTACTTAATTTTCAGACAATTATCTAATAGATGTGCAAGTCCAAGTATCTATGCAGAGAAGAGCATAAACCAAAGCTGACATGAATTAAACTATTTTGTGCTTCCTACATTATCAAACTTCCTGAGTACTTCATCAGCAGTAAAGCCTTTGGGATATTGATGTGCTATATAAATGCAGGTTATTTCTCTTATGGTTCAAGGTCTGGCAGGTTAATAATTGACCACAATGATCAATGTTGTAGCTGAATGCAAAAATGCTGAGACCCCCCTCAACACCATCCATATACATCCTTAAGTACCAATCCAGGAAGGCACAGAGAGATTATTAGAAGATAAAATGTCCATTGAAGTTTAAATAGAGTTATTTCGGGATGATATAGAATGGGAAGAAGAAATAAAAATAGTAATGTTTATTGAAGTAACAGAGTGGAGGCTTGGAATTGAGATGTAGTATTTTTACTACCGTTGCAAATGTAGTAAAAGTGTAGTAAATTGCTACCGTTGCAAAAAGAGGCTCTTGATTTTTAGAAAGGTAAAGAAAGCAGAGATGAGATGCTTTGGTTATTCGGTTAGATCAGACAAACTGGGCCACCATTCCTCATAGCAGAAAATAAATGAAGAGCTGATCAAATGTAAGTTTCCAAAATGATGGGGGTGTTTACAAGTTAAATCAGACTTTTTTTTTAATTAACTCCCCATGCTTGTGAGCAGCCATAAGGCAGTACAGTTGTTTTTAAATGTACATTCTATTTCGGACAGAGTCCTTGACCTGAGACAATCCTGAAGTAGAAAAGGAAAATTAGTTTTGAAAATGCTTAAACAGGAATGGGGGGGGGGGATAAAATGTGGTTTCATACAGCTGGCACAGGAGGAAGAGTGCGTCCTCATTCAGTGCTCGCCGATTTGATAAGTCATGGAGCATCGTGAGCTGTTTTGAAAGGCATTAAACGGGAAAGGATAACATGCAACATTTTTACACATCTGCCCAAATGAAAAACACACCTAGAATACTGACCTACAATTTCATTTTCAGTGTTTAAAAGGGCTAATAATAAAACAAATATCAATGGTAAAACTAACAACATTACATTCCCAATTACAAATTTGTCTGCAGCTGTTATTTTGTGAGTCGTGGTATTTTAGAAGAAACGGGGGCAGTGGTATAAGATGCCATGATTTTCTTTTCAGGAACTAATGTCTTCCTTCAGCGATCATGGTTATAGTGAAGGCAAGTCATGAAGATGTATTTAAGAGTAAACAATAAAAGAGGGGAAAGAAAAGAATGTGCTGAGATTGTGAGATGGAATCAATTGGGAGGAAGAATTTTTGGGACAATGACCAGTTGAGTCAAATAGCTACTTTCTGTGCATTCAACATAAGCTGATGAGAGTGCATTTGGCTGATTGGAAGTAGTTCATGGGCGCTGTTAATTGAATTGTAAAGTATTGGTGCTGCGTTTTCTTTCCCCATTCTGGTTCAACAACCAGATTCCAAAAATATTCCTTCTAAGCAAAGAGATCATCTTCTTAATCAACTGACGATGTGACCCAATGTCTCAAGTAGGAAATTACTTTCTGTCATTCCATCATCTGTTCAGAAATGGGAAATACATCCCTCTTGAAATGTTTTGGTAAACGGCTATGAAGTTCATACTCAGTCACTCAAAAAGCACCATTACACAGGCAAGCACATGCACACACAAGCACACTCACACGCACATCCCTTCAGCCGTAATATCCAACCCCTTGAAAACTGAAGCTATAGCAAGTACAGTGCTTGCTTAATACAGAAAGCACTGATCTCCTCCAGCATGTACCTGTGCCCTGAAGCATTTCCTTTACAAACTGAAGCCGGGCACCAAGTTCCCAGACTGATAAGGCACAGCTTTTAAGCTTCATAATCATGCATTAAGCCTTTAAAATAACTTAACAAGCCTTTAAAATTACAAAACGGGCACCTGAATTTGCCTTTACTCATTTAGTGATTAAAATGTTCACTGAGCATTATTTTACATTTATTTACTTAACAGTAAACTCAAAAACCCTTTTTACTGCTGCAGTATGCCAAGAATTTTCGATGGGAATTGTCTCAACATTTTTTTTACTTAATCACTGAAGAAAAATTAAAAACTAAACCTGCTAATGTGATTGTGGGAACTTAATTTTTCAGTCATTTTCTTCAGAACCTGATAAATAACTTAAAACAATTTAAAATTTCTACAGCCCGTGTCCTTTCATGCAGTTCATCCCAGAGCTATACAGAGCATGAGATGGGTGGACAAAATGTCGAGAGAGGGGAAAGTGAAGGTGAGTACACAAAAGGAAGGCTAAATAGAAAGCAGGAAGGGAGGTAGAAAAGTGGAGAAAATCAGCGATGGGCTTGGGGCCATAATGTTTAAAGATGTGCCGGTGGTACAGTGGATTTGATGAATGCAGGCACACTTCTTAGATGCACAAAATGGATGCTGGAACAAAGGGATCGAAAGATATATGTACAATTTGTTTTAAGTGGCTGCCTAGGTTGAGAAAGTAATTATAAAAGCATGTAGGATCAAGATTTCACACATAAAGTATGGTGGTGTATATGAACTTTCAAAAGATAGTCATAAAATCATAGCCATACAATGTGGAAACAGGCCCTTTGGCCCAACCTGCCCACACCGACCAACAAGTCCCATCTATACTAGTCCCACCTGCCTGCGTTTGGCCCATGGCCCTCTAAACCTGTCCTACCCATGTACCTGTCTAAATGTTTCTTAAACGTTGCAATAGTACAAGCCTCAACTCCCTTTGTGTGAAACCTCTATTCATTTTTCCCCTCCTCACCTTAAACCTATGTCCTCTACTTCTTGATTCCCCTACTGTGGGCAAGAGACTGTGCGGCTACCCGATCTATTCCTCCCAAGATTTTGTACACCTCTATAAGATCACCCCTCATCCTCCTGTGCTCCAAGGAATACAGTCGTAGCCTGCTCAACTTGTCCTTATAGTTCAGGTCCTTGAGTCCTGGCAACATCCTGGTAAATATTCTCTACATCCTTTCCAGCTTAACAACATCTTTCCTATGGCATGGTGCCCAGAACTAAACACACCAGTTGATCAGTTATAAATGCGGCCTCATCAACGTCTTGTATAACTGCAACATGACCTCCCAATACACTGATGAAGGCCAATGTGCCAAAAGCCTTTTTGACCATCCTATCTACCTGAAATCCACTTTCAGCATACTATGTATCTGCATTCGTAGATCCCATTGCTCCACAATATCCCCCAAGTCCTGCCCACGTTAGCCTTCCCAAAATGCAACCTCACATTTCTCTGTATTAAATTTTATTATTATTTTATTATTAAAGCTTTATTTCAGACACAGGTCCATATAACACATCAAACAGTACAAAGATATTAAAATCCATCAACCATTCCACAGTCCACCTGCTCAACCAACCAAAATCCTGCAACAATTTTTGACATCCATCTTCACTATCTACACTAACACTCATTTTTGTGTCATCCGCAAACTTGCTTATTGACATAGATGACAAACAGCAATAGGCCCAATAGCAAACTCTGAGGCATACCACCAGTCACAAGCCTCCAGTCTAAAAAGCAACCTTCCACCATCACCCTCCGCTTTCCTCCATGAAGCCAATTTTCTATCCATTCAGCCATCTTTCCTTGGATGTGAAAATGGGATGACAATGGCATCTAACCTTCCAGAGCAGCCTCCCATGTGTAACCTTGTTGAATGCCTTGCTGAAATCCATATATACATTAACAGTTCTGCCTTCATCAATCTTTTTGGTCAAATCATCAGAAAAATGTTTGATAAAGCAGTACAATAAGCCTGTGATTAAGGTTGAAGTAAATGGAATAAAACTGAATGGAGAGTTGTTCCCAAGGAATAAAAGGGATTATAGGTGCATGGATTAAATGTGGCTCAGTAACAGTAGATGGAACATAAAATGAAAGGTTTTTGCTTAGTTTAGTTTAGAGATACAGTATGAAACAGACCCCTTGGCAAACCAAGTCTATGGCGGCCATCAACACTAGTTGTATGTCATCCCACTTTCGCATCCAATCCCTACATATCAGGAACTATTTTACAGAGGCCAATTAACCTACAGATCCACACAACTTTGCGATGGGGGAGAACGTGCAAACTCCACACAGACAGCACCTGAGATCAGGATCAAACCCAGGTCCCATGGCCCTGTGAGGCAACAGTTCTACTGGCAACGCCACTGCTTGGACAGTCGGGGCTGATAATGGGACCTTTGTTTTTCATCATCGATGTTAATGACTTGGGTTTGAGTACACAGGAGAAAAGTTGCAAGACTGAAGATGACATAACACTTGGAGATGTAGACTTAATGGGAAAACAGAGTCAAATGGGCTGATAGGTGACTCGTGAAATTTAATGTTGAGAAGTCTGAAGTGTTACATTTTAGTAGGGAGGATGGGAAGACACAATATATTCTGACGTGCAAAATTCTGAATGGGTTACAAGAACAGGGAACAAACTGGGCAAATAACTTGATCAACATATCTTTTTTGGTTCATAAATAATGGATTCTGGAAATCTAAAATAAAAAATAAAAAATTGCTGGAAATTTTCGGCCTGCCAGGCAGCATCTGTGGAGTGAGTAATTTTAGGTCATCAACCCAAAACATTAACAATTTTTCTCTTCACTGATGCTAGTTTTATTTCAAACATACTGTGCTTATTTGTTTGTTGTGTTGATTGAGGATTAAATGTTGTTCAAGATAGTGGGAATTCCCATGCCTTTTACAACATGCAGTCTCATTGTCTTTCGTTCACTGATAAACCAAACAGATACAATTCAATATTATCCAAAAGAAGACACATCCAACATAGGACACCCTCAAAACTACACGGAACATATTCGAAGACGGGGGAAAAGAACGATTAAGTATTTTCACAAGTGGGGACTAAAGGTTGTAGGAGTCCAAGTAAAAGACAGTTTGCAGAGAATAGAAGCAATGAAAGGGAGAAAAGAATGAGATCGGAATTAATCAGGTCGGCAGCTACAGGTTAGGAATGGCACAGGTAGAGAAAGAACATGGTAGCATTTTATTACTTTATTAAAACATAACTTTTCTGAAAAACTTTATTCAAGATTCCACTAAATTATAGAAAAAACGCAAAAAATCTTCATCAAGGTATAAAAAGTTGAATCATAAAACATACATGGCAATAACTCGCGGTCTGCTGTTTCTGTGCAGCTGGGATATGGATAGAAAAGATGACCTTTCTCCAAGGGATATGGGATCATTCGAAAAGCTGAAAGTAGAACAGTAACATAGATAAGATACACAGTATTCAGTATAATAAACCACAGATATTTCTGCAATGTCACAAGCTCCAGTGTGAATGTTTCTCTTCTTGTGAGATTCTGGGTATTAACAATCAATGAAAAAAGGATCTGGTTTTACACAACTGACCAACAGACAAGGTAAACTTGATGTATGCCACGTGTGTTTATGAATAATTGAACAGACACTGTCTATACAACTTGACGCAATCAAGGAACCAAGCACAATACCAAAGTCAGTTATGCACACTTTAACTTTATCTTTGTTCATGTTATCCTGCAATCTTATCATGAGCAAGAGCTGTGTAGTGTAGAGCTGTAAGATTTATCTAAAACCAAAGTTTATCCAGCCTATAGGAGAATTTCAGCTCGCTTCAAGATTTCAAACATTCCTCTGAATAGCTGACTGAAGATATCACCACAGGAAAACAGTGTAGAATGAAAATCACTGCTTTCAGGCAATGGTCTGGACGGATTGTATCAATCACCATCTCTTCCTCTAGTTAGAGCCACTCTTGGGTACCAATTATATTTTGGAACCCTGTGGATTATATAATGTATGAAGGAAAAGGAGAAGCAGAGGAAGACAGGGTTTGAGTTGGAATGGAGGAAGAGTGCCAGCAATGACGTAGATGGCAGGAAAGGAGCAACGTGAGACACACATACGAAGAAAGACATAAATGACAGTAATAATGGTATCGGTGTCGAGCAATCAAAATTAAAACAAAATTTGTTTAGTTTATGGTCATGCGTACCGAGGTACGGTGAAAAGCTTTTGTTGCATGCCAGTCAGTCTGCGGAAAGTTAATTACATGATTACAATCGAGCCATCCACCGTGCACAGATACATGATAAAGGGAATAGCGTGAATAATGTTAAGTACAGATAAGGCCGGTAAAGTCCGCTTCGAGTCCCGGCAGTTGGAGAATGGACAGATCCGAGAGGAGATTAAGAAGATCATAGTTAAAGTAAGCAACGTCGGAATAGAGATTTAAAAGAGTGGAGCGATTGTAATGCATGATTGCAGATCCACTTCTGTGACAAGCACACAAATAGTCGACTGGGCTGGGCTCCATCTTGGATCCAAATTGGACTTTTGAGTAGGAATGACCAGACCCTACTTTCCAATTTAATCATTCATTGATTGAAAGATACAGCATGGAACCAGGCCCTTCGGCCCAGCGAGACCACACAAACCATAGATTACCATTTGCACTAATTCTATGTTATCCCACTCTTGCATCCACTCCCAACATACTAGGGGTAATTTACAGAAGCCAATTAACCTACAAACCCAAACGTCTTTGGGATGTAGGAGGAAACTGGTGCACCCAGAGGAAACCCAGGCAGTCACTGGGAGAATGTGCAAACTCCACACTGACAGCACCCGAGGTCAGGATCAAATCCTGGTCACTGGCTGTGTGAAGCAGCAGCTCTACCAGCTGTTTAACCAATTAGATACAATCCATTCTTTAATTGCAGCTCACAGATCTGGCTCCAAACGTTCACAAGTAAATCAGGTTAACTAAACGATATGTTGTCAACAAGGTAAGAGTAGACAGAGTTGGAGATAGTATACTGACATGGATTGAAAGCTGATTATTGACAGAAAGAAAGAGTGAGAATAGAAGGATCTTTCCCAAGTTGGCAGACTGTTAACTAGTGGGGTACGGCAGGAACTGATGCTTGTGGCCTTGCTACTCACAATCCCCATTAATAATTCATCTTAGAAGATCAAATGTCATACTTACAAAATTGATGATGTATAAACCAGCTGGTTTGTGGAGAGTTGGGAAGAGGCTGAAAATAGGTTTATGATGATATGGACAAGCTGAATGAGTGGGTAAGAATATGACAGATGCAATGCATGTGGAAAAACATAAAGCGACATACTTTCGTAAACAAAAAGAAAAGTTGAAAATTCATTATAAAATGGTGAAATTGGGTAATCTTGATGTTTAAGAGCACCAAGTGTCCTCGTATACTCGTCACTGAAGAAATATTTTGGTGTATATTATGAGAGGCCAAGGTTGTCTTCCCGCAAGAATGTTCAGCCTTAGTGAGAGTGAACATGGAGTATTTTGTAGTTTTGGTTTACTTTCCTAAAAAAGGATACACCTGTCATAGATGAAGATTAGTGAAGATCCACTAAATTGGCACTTGGGATGAATTGTTTGCTGTGTGAGGTGAGATTGAATAGAAAAGGCTTGCATCCTTTACATTTAGAAAAATGAGAGATGATCTTATTGAAACGTACAAAATGCAGAGAGAATGTCTCCCTGGCTGAGATGTCCACACCAGGATCGCAGTCTAAAATATGGGGTGGGCCATTTAGGACTGAGATGAGGAGAAATGTCTTCACACAAAGGATGGTGAACACTACTCCAGAGGGTTGTGGTGGCTCAGTCCGAGTGCATACAAAATGGAGGTTGATAGATTTCTGGATTTTAAGGGGATAGTGCATGAAAATAGCACCAAGATGAGGGTCATGCTCTTTATGTATGGGGATCAGACGTAAAAAGTCAAATGGCCAACACCTCTCCTGCTGCTCACATTCTTATGTTCTAAGGAACCGAAGGTAAAGGAACAACTCGTACATCACGTGCAGTTCTGTAGATCATCACAACTTGTGGATCACAACAGTAACTGGAGCCTAATTTGTCCTTTCACGTTGCTTTGGCAGTTAGACCCCATACATACACGCTGCCTGGCTGCCTTGGCCTCTCCGACAGGATAGACATAGGGCATTCAACCTCTCAAATTTGTTGCAACATTTAGTAAGATCTTGACTGATTTAGTTAAAACCAAACAATATTTCAATTTATACCACGCCAACCCATGCTAATCCAGAATATATCTACTTCTGCCGTAAACTATTCAACATTCAGCTTCCAACACCCATTGAGGAATAGATTCCAAAATCTCAGAGCACAGAATTTTTTTTGCCTCATCTGTCTTCAATCGAGACTCCCTTAATTTTAAACAGGGATTCCTAGTTTCAGTTTTTCCAGGAGGAAATATACTCACAATATCTACCACTTCAAAATGGCTCTGGATCTTACATTTCAATCAAGTCCCGACTCGCTTCTGTGGTTCAATGGATTGAAGCCTCACCTGTTCAACATATCCTCATAAATCAATGTAAATAGACACAAATGCTGAAGTAACTCAGCAGGACAGGCAGCATCTCTGGAGAGAAGGAATGGGTGACATTTTGGGTCGAGACCCTTCTTCATACTGAGAGTCAGTGGAGAGGGAGACTAAAGATGTGGAAGGGTAAGGTGTGAAAACGACAGATCAAAGAAGATGGTGAAGGAACACAAAAATGCTGGAGAAACTCAGCGGGTGCAGCAGCATCTATGGAGCGAAGGAAATAGGCAACGTTTCAGGCCTAAACCCTTCTTCAGACTGATGGGGGGTGGGGGGAGGCGGGAAGCAGAAAGGAGAAGAAAGAAGATGGTGACCAAGGACATGTAGAATGGTTCATTGTTAGCTGAGGGGATGGGTCTCGACCCGAAGCGTCACGCAATTCTTCTCCCCAGAGATGCTGCCTATCCTGCTGCGTTACTCCAACATTTTTGTGTCTATCTTCGGTGTAAACCAGCATCTGCCGTTTATTCCTACTCATAAATCAATGGGCCTTACTTCTCCACTCCAGTCACTGAACCATGTGTCCCTACTGTCAGATTGCTCTCTCCAGTCTCATTGTTGGGTTATTTCTTCCCCAGTTGCACCAGGTCTCCATTCTCACGATCTCAGTAGCAAAAGTCTACATATTAATGGCCTACTCTGCCAACAGCTATGAGAACAGATGAGAAGGCAAGCTTTTCAAACTGTGTGATCTGATCACCGTGTACTTCCAGAATGTACTGTTTGGAAGGTCGGAGCTCTGAGTCATGTGGGAAGAAGACAGTTGTGAAGGGATTCTGGGCAGGTTCAAGAAATGTGTGCTCTCCTAGAACTCGGGTTCCTACATTTTGGTGTGACTTATGCACGAGATCTGATAGTACATCTCTGTGGAGAACTCAAACTTTCAATAGAATGTTTGCATTTATACTCAAACATCACATTGTTGAGGCATTAACATCTTCAGAAAGCAGGACAAAGCAGCCTTACGACTAATGGTAAATGTTTGCATGTTAATTTTACGAGAGATAACTTGGGACGTTTGTCACATGGAATTGTTATTCCCACTATCTTATGTTACAGGTTCAGTTAAGTAACTAAAATGGAGGAATATTCCAAGACCACCAAACTAAAGAAATATAAAGCTATTAAGTTACGGCCCACTTCAAATAAACATATCAATGTTCGAGCTGAACAGTGGATAAGCTAAGAACGAAAGCAAGACTTCCGTCTGAAGATCATGCCTTGTCCACGAGCACATCGAAAATACTTGGGTGTTATCCTAGACAAGACTCTCATATATTATCTCTGTCTAAATTAAACGACCAAAAATGAAAACAAGGGAAAGCCTGGTCAGTAAACACTGCTGCAGTATATAGCTTTAGCTCATGATTCTGCAGGTGTCACACAAAGAGACGCTAAACGTTGCCAGGTTGGCACTGAAGCACATTCCAACTCAGTGGATTTCAATGCTAGATCACGTTATTCCGCTTGCCATTCACAGTGATCTCAACATCCTTCATGAGATAAACAAAAAGTTATGGGCGACTGTCAATTTCTCTGATCATAAAGATTTTGCAAAATCACCATTAAAATATTTTAATTCCTGGAAAACAGCAGCTAATGAACATGCCTTGGTCATGGATGGAGGTAAATGTGAAAACATCAAAAGCTGGGAACAAATATCTCATGATTGATCCTATTAAGAGATTATTGGCTTCTCCCTCTCCTGAAGACATTGGACAATTCCAAATCGACTTTGTAGAGAATAAAGGTGATGTGGCCATCTGCCCCATAAATAGAAGACAATCCAAAATGCATTGCGGCCATGAGACCCATTTCATGGATCACATCACACATTGAAATTCATTGTAGTCACTCCACTTCTGCACTTGGCATCATAGGATGCCACTGCATGGATTGACTGACTGGACACCCCAATGCAGGCCTTTCATGTCAAATGAACAACAACGACAGGTTTCAGGAGGATCTCACATGCAGGAAGAGAAAGATTTATGAAGTAGATTCCATTACATAGGGTTAGCTGGCTGAAAGGACTGCCCCAAATGAAAAGGTAGGGGGAAAGGAATGTACAGTATATTGGAGTTCAGAGAAGGGATTCGAAAAGGATTACAATCATATATTAAGTTGCAGAGATAGGAAGAACAAAACTACAGAAGATTTTATATGTAATGAAGAGACCTCAGAGGTGCTGGGGACACAGAAGCCACTATAGGTCATAAAATAAAATGAGGTTACTCTCTGATGCTGATTGCTGCTTGACTTGGTGTACTTAAGATAGACGCAAAAAGCTGAAGTAACTCAGCGGGTCAGACAGCATCTCTGGAGAAAATGAATAGGCGACGTTGCGGGTCGAGATCCTTCTTCAGACCTCAGAGACTTCAGTCTGAAGAAGGGTCTCGACCCAAAACGTCACCTATTCCTTTTCTTCAGTGATGCTGTCAGACCCGCTGAGTTACTCCAGCTTTTTGTGTCTATCTTCGGTTTAAACCAGCATCTGCAGTTCCTTCCTACACATCTTGACGGTGTACTTTTTCTGTTAAGGCCTGGTTTACTCTGGTGTTGATTGGATTCATGCAACTCAGTAATGGGAATAAAAAAAGAGGGGTCTCAGATGCAGGAAGAGGAGAAATTTAGGAAGTGGTTACCACACTAGGGGATGTAGTTGGTTAAAAGGACAGTCTGAAAGGTAGATGGGAAAGGGAAGAGGGAAGGCGTAATATAGAGGAGTTACAAGAAAGGATGGAAAAAGGATTGCAGATATGTATAAAGAGTCAAGAATAAAATTCACAATTTTCAAATCACACCCTGTCAACATGTTAACTCATAATATTGTTCAAGATCTATGGACATATTGTCTAGCAGTTTCTCATAGAGGAAAATTATAGATTTAAATTTCCGAAATAGGCTGGGAAGAACATATAACTGCACTTGTCTCAACTGAATAGATACCAATCCCTACTAATTCATGTGCACACAACAAAACTCTAACCAATCCATGCCTCATATAATGCATCTGTTAGCACATGCTAAAAACCTCCCAATAAAACTAATCCATTTGAAATAAATCCTTTGAGTGGGCAGTCATTAGGATTAAGAAGCAAAGGCAATGATATTTACATCCTACAACTAAAGTTCTCCCCAGCCTCCAAGATAATCATCTACTCGCCCATCTAGCTAAAATTACCTTCAATCAAGGTATTGAGGCCCGTGTTTACAGTGCCCTTGGGCTTTGTGTACAGGAAGGAAATAGAAGTGTGTTTATGTGGAGAAGAGTGGATAGGTACTGATGGGATTGCCCGAGTAACAGTGATTTATGATTATTTGTTTACATGAAGGGGGATAAGGTGAATGTTTGGAGAGAGGATATAAAAACAGCTTAGGTATTATATCATCAGTTTTTCCTCTCCTCTAGAAGGCATTTTAGTTTTTTTTAATAGATTATATTCTTTCATTTGATATTTATTTTCCCAAATCTGTTACCTCTCTAATAAATCGGAAGTTGACAAAACAAGTCGAACAAGATCCAATTGCATTCTCAGTGGAGGTGGTCTTCCCATTCCCAAGGCCAATAATTATCCTTCAGTCACCATCACTAAAGTAGCTTATCTGCTTATTTCTCTATGTGGGGAACTTAGATATACTCAAATTATCTGTTGCTTCCCACATTCCCACAATAACATCTTTTCCAAAGTGCCAAAATGTTTCTCAAGTGTTTGAGACATCCTGGGATTATGAAAGATTTTATATAAATGCAATTGTTTTATTCTTAATTTAACGTTCCCTACACATATGCGGATCTACGGAATGGATCCTGGAGAACTATTCAATCAAAACGGGACTAAATGTTCTATCAGATTCATTTCATTGTTCTGGCCAATACCACCAGCTGAATTCTCTCATTTCTGTTTGTGGGATTTCACTATGTGCTGAATGACTGCCAAGTTTGTCTGCAGAATAATGGTTAATAAATTTGACACAATTAATTCATGTTGTGCACTTGATATTTGTGACATACTACACAAACGCACAATTTCTGCTAATTATTTTCTTCCACACTATGATTAACCAGAAGATAATGGTTTATATGTTAAAAATCATTCCAAATTGAGTGGTCTTTCAGAGAAGCATTGGCAGAGGTTGTTGTCCAGGGAACCTTTATTTCATTCAATATGTTTTTAATTATCTCTTGTTTATTGTATACATCATTGATACGGTTGGCAATTATAAAATGAGGGTTGTCATAAAAACATCTCACTCCGGAAGATGAATAGAGCCAATTTAGACCAATTAGGAAAGGGCGACAGGTTACTTTCCTATAGATGGGCATCACTTTTTTTTTATGGCTAATTTTACAAACACCATTTTTAATATTTCATTGCTATTAAATCACCTCAAATTCACTGATTGATTCTCTGGGACCCGGCGGGTTATCACCCAGCTATTAATTCAATAACATAACCACTTCACTCTATTCTTTTGTTCAAGAAGGAACTGCAGATGCTGGAAAATCGAAGGTAGACAAAAGTGCTGGAGAAACTCAGCCGGTGCGGCAGCATCTATGGAGCGAAGGAAATAGGCAACGTTTCAGACCCAAACCCTGAAGGAAATAGGCAACGTTTCGGGACGAAACCCAGAAGGGTTTCGGCCCGAAACGTTGCCTATTTCCTTCGCTCCATAGATGCTGCCGCACCCGCTGAGTTTCTCCAGCATTTTTGTCTACCTTCACTCTAATCTTTTGTTCCCTATTACAGGTGAATTGGCAACCTGTTCAGAGGTATCAGACAACTGTATATAATATTTACCCAATGGGAGATAGACACAAAATGCTGGAGTAACTCAGCGGGACAGGCAGCATCTCTGGAGAGAAGGAATGGATGACATCTCGGGTCGAGACCCTTCTTGAGCATTTACTCAGACATCCAAGGGTTGAAATGAAAAGATGGGATTAAAAAAAAAAAACTTCTCTTTATACTTGCATATTTGCTTGCATATATCTTATATCAGCTGTCCTCCTACAACAGTTAGTTCACTTGCCTGGGTAATGGTATCTAATCAATGATGACACCAGTGTTTGGAGCCAGCCCGCTCAAACTACATCACATAACAAAATGTATAACAATGTTCAACAGGCCAAGCAGTACCAAGAGATCACTGATGCTCCTGGATTGTTATAAAACCCAATTGTTTCATTTGTGACCAGGGAAAACAACTTGCGATCCTCTCTGGTACTCTTGTTCTCAGTAATTATTCATAAATTCTTTCAATTGGATGATCAACAAACATTAGCCTTGCCTGGTCACCCATATCCTAAAAACACATTTTAAGAAGTCCTGAACAACATATCAAGTTTGTGACAAGTTATTAGTTCATGACATCAATTGTTGGAAAGGCTTCAGGACCTCAGTTCTAGACATTATGGCCTCTATCTGACTACTACAGCTCAGCTGGGGATCCATGGGGTCTTACAAACAGAACTTGCTTTCTTTTTTTAAGCTTCATTCATCTCCTGAATGTTCACTCTAGCTATTTCTTTATTCAGAATAAACTGGGTTAATGAAGTAAGTTTTTTTCCCCCAGCACGTTGTCAGCATTATTGACAACATAGGTTCAAAATATTAGATATTAAATGAAAGATGCATGTTTTTCTCCATGGCTAATGGATCTAAATGTACCTAGACACCTGCAGTTAATAATTATGCATACATTTATTTCTAGTCACCAAATGTAATCCTGCAGATTTTAATCCTGTCAAATGACGTAAAATATATGCAAGATTTACTATATTTGATATTTATTCCGTCTCTTAGAAAAAAATATGCATGGTGACATGATACAGTTCAAAACCAGCCTCTATGATAAATTAAAAATGGTACTATTGGTTTATTATTGTTATGTGTACAGGGATACAGTGAATGGGCCCTGGCTATGCTTGCCTCTTTGTAGGGTACGTCGTACACTGGCCCGATCCCCGAACTCTCATCTCCGCTACATTAATGACTGCATCGGGGCTACCTCCTACACCCATGGACTTCATTAACTTCACTGCCAATTTCCATCCTGCACTAAAATTCACATGGACCATATACGACACCTCCCTCCCCTTTCATGATCTCACCGTCTCCATCACAGGAGATAAACTATTGACTGACGTCTATTACAAACCTAAGATAGACATAAAAAGCTGGAGTAACTCAGCAGGACAGGCAGCATCTCTGGAGAGAAGGAATGGGTGACGTTTTGAGTCGAGACCCTTCTTTAGACTGACTCTCACAGCTATCTAGACCACACTTCTTCCCACCTACTGCAAAGAATCTATCCCCTACTCCCAATTCATCCGTCTACGCCACATCTGCGCTCAAGATGAGGTGTTCCATACCAGGACATCCGAGACGTCCTCATTCTTCCCCTCTTCAATCCTGGATGAGGCCCTCGCACGTCTCCGCTCTTGCTCCCACTTCACCTATCGCAACAGGGACAGAGGTTCCCTGGTCTTCACCTTTCACACCATCAGCCGTCGCATACAGCACATAATCCTCCCACATCTTCCAGCGGGATCCCACCACTAGTCATATCTTCCCATCTCCATCCCTTTTCGCAGAGACCGTTCCATCCGCAACTCCCTGGTTAATTCATCCCATCCCACCCAAGGCATCCCCGCCCCAGGTACTTTCCCCTGCAACTGCAGGAGATGCAATACCTGCCCGTTTACCTCCTTCCTCGACTCAGATGAGGCAGAGGTTCACTTGCACCTCCTCCAATCTCATCTACCGTATCTGCTGTTCTAGGTGTGGACTCCTGAATATTGGCGAGACCGAGCGCAGACAGGATGATCGTTTCATTAAATAGCTTCTCTCAGTCCGACTGGGCCTATGCAATTTCCCAGTTGCCAAACACTTTAACTCCCCTCCAATTCTCATACTGACCTCGGCCTCCTCCATTGTCAGAGTGAGGCCAAATGAAAATTGAAGCAATAGCTCCTTATTTTTTCGCTTGGGCAGCTTACAAACAATATATATTGATTTCTCCAACTGCCCCCCCCCCCCCAATTTTTTTTAACAAAAAGGTCTCAAAGGCTTGATGAAGATTATCTCCACAAAAAGAATCACTTGCTGGAGAAGAATCACATCAGACAGGTTTCAAAAGCAGGGAAAACCTTTGCAATCTTCATTACAAAAACAACATGAAGCTTGTCATCCTCAGAAGATCACTTGAAAAATCACACTGATTTAGTTTTGGCACAAATAGCAAAAGGATACTTACTGCCTTCCCACGTGCAGTGTAATAGGTTAAGGGCCCCTTCCACTCTCTTCCAGTGCTGAAGGTGAAAGAAAGCATATGCTACTGCTTCACTGTCTCCCCGCTTCAGAATGTGTTCCGGTGGTAAAATTAAACTTTTCATTTCTAGTAAATACTACGGAAAATAAAGAAAGGGAACACTGATTATAGATATATTTAAAAAAAAGAAAGAAGCATTATCAAATGTAATTATCTTTAAATGCATTGAGGTAGAAGAGACAAAAATGGGAGGTATTATGAAGAGGGATGGCTTCCGAAGGTGAAGTATGAACACTGAAGTTGATTTTCGCTAATTTTTCACACCAAGCTGACATGAAATCCCTTAAACTCAAAGTGGATATTTTGGACAATCACTGTGCTCTCGGGTAACGTTGTAACTTTACTCCGGTGAGAAATTAGTATCTTCAGTATTGAAGTAATCTTATTCCTTTGAACTCATTTTTAAATCTTTCTAACTTATTCACTTTACGATCTCTTGAATGTCCCCACACTTCATCCAACTCCTATTCCTCATCATTCCATACATCCTGAGGGTTTTGGGGCACCATAAAGGGCCATGTTATGTAGTGGAACTAGTAATTCATTAACAAAATTATTTGCTCTCAGAAACTACACTGAAAACAGTGACAATATAAAGATAATGATAATCTTGAAACCTTGATTTATATTAGATTTATTTCTTAACTAGTTGTCTGCCACAGTTGTACAAGATGTTGGTAAGCTCACATTTATGATACTGTGTATAGTTTTGGTTTCCCTCCTATAGGAGGAAATGTGATTAAACACATTGGTTCAATGGCTCTTTATTACCACATATACCACATATACCACATTACCTCCATAATCTTTGGGACAAAGACCCATCATTTATTTATTTGTCTCGGTACTCCACAAAGTGCATGTTGTCAAATTTTATTAAAGGCAATTTTTATACATTTTGGTTTCACCATGTAGAAATTACAGCTGTGTTTATACATAGTCGTCCCCCCCCCCCCCCCCCCATTTCAGGGAACCATAATGTTTGGGACACATGGCTTCACAGGCATTTGTAGTGGCCTCCTTAATGCAGGTATCAGAGAGCTCTCAGCACATAGACTTTCCTCCAGTCTTTCCATCACTTTTGGAAACTTTTATTGCTGTTTGTCAACATGAGAACTAAAGTTGTGCCAATGAAAGTCAAAGAAGCCATTATGAGACTGAGGAACAAGAATAAAACTGTTAGAGACATCAGCCAAAACTTAGGCTTACCAAAATCAACTGTTTGGAACATCATTAAGAAGAAAGAGAGCACTGGGGAGCTTACAAATCGCAAAGGGACTGGCAGGCCAAGGGAGACCTGGTGACAGAAGAATTCTCTCTTTTATAAAGAAATACCAACACCTGTCCGACAGATCAGAAACACTCTTCAGGAGTCACGTGTAGATTTGTCATTGACCACTGTCTGCAGAAGACTTCATGAACAGAAATACAGAGGCTACACTGCAAGATGCAAAACTGGATAGCTGCAAAAATAGGATGGGCAGGTAACAGTTTGCCAAGAAGTACTTTAAATAGCAACCACAGTTCTGGAAAAAGGGCTTGTGGGCAGATGAGACGAAGATTAACATATCAGAGTGATGGCAAGAGCAAAGTATGTTGGAGAGAAGGAACTGCCCAAGATCCAAAGCATTCCACATCATCTGTGAAACACGGTGGTGGGGTGTTATGGCCTGGGCATGCATGGCTGCTGAAGGTACTGGCTCACTTATCTTCATTGATGATACAACTTCTGATGGTAGTAACATAATGAATTCTGACATGTATAGACACATCCTATCTGCTCAAGTTCAAACAAATGCCCCAAAACTCATTGGCTGAGGGTTTATTCTACAGCAAGACAATGATCCCAAACAAACTGCAAAAGCAAGAAAGGAGTTTTTCAAAGCTAAAAAATGGTCAAATCTTGAGAGGCCAAGTCAATCACCCAATCTGAACCCAATTGAGCATAAATATCACTAAATATGACTTACTTACGACATTGTTGTATCCCAAACATTATGGTGCCCTGAAATGGGGGGACTATGTATAAACATGGCTGTAATTGCAACATGGTGAAACCAAACTGTATAAAAATTGCCTTTATTAAAATCTGACAGTGTGCACTTTGCCCACATGTGATTTTTTCTATTACAAATCTCAAATTGTGGAGTACAGAGGCAAAATAAATAAATGATGGGTCTTTGTCCCAAACATTATGGAGGACACTGTACATAGGTACAGTGAAATTCCTTTTGCATAAAGTTCAGCAACTTAACTATACATAAGCACAATCCTCGATTAAGTACTTAAGTACAAAGTATATAGAAATAGTCCACTGAGACCATATACAAGAGTTACACGGTTTTGACACAATTTTCAAAGTCCAAGTTGCTTTAAGTGCAGCTAAGTTGCGGGGTCGGCCTGGTCAAGCGCAACAAAAGGCATCCTCCACCGCTGATCCACCTCTCTGTGCCGCTGCAGGCCACATCTGGTCCTCCGCATTTTGTCTCTTGGAGCGGTGCCCAATACAATTGAGCCCCTGGCTGGCTGGATCGGCCAGCAAACCGTCATCCCGAGGGCACAGACAGTAGCACTGACTTCCTCTTGCCTCCAGCCTACTCTTGTTCTCCGGTCCTTGGGGACGAGCAGGTCCGGGCCTGGCAGATTCCTTCTACAGGACCGATTTCTCGGCTCCGAGGCGTGTGAGCCTGGCCGGCTCTTCCCTCAATCAACCATGTATGTCAATTAAAAACAATACCAATTTCATCCTTTTCTTCTCAGTACTTCATGTTACAAATTATTTCACATTCTACAAATGGTTCTCACTGCACATAGCCATCCAGCTTCTATCTCTACCTCCACCGTCCTCTCCCCTCACCTGGCTCCACGTGTTCCATTCTTTTCTCCTTACCTGTCAATACCTATCACCATCTCCCAACTCTACCCCACTCCCCCATCTGACTTTATTTAACACCAGCCAGCCCTGCCCCATCCTCTCACTTCTTTATACGGGCTCCCTCTCCTCTACAATCTCAGTCCTGTTGCAGGATCTCAATCTGTAACATTGACCTTCTCTCCACCCGCACGGATCCTGCCCGATTCGCTGATTTGTTCCAGCAGTTAGTTTTTTTTGCTCTAGATTATAGCATCTGCAGTTTCTGATATTACTGAGAATACTGCCTGAGAAAATTTGAGCATCACTTCACACTCTTTTAGTAACATTTTAATTTGTCACTATTTCCCAAAGTGCATTGCTTGGATGCATTCCACGGACTGCCTTGCCGTTATAATTGTGATTGCAGTCTCTCTTTCAATATGCAGCATCTTTAGAAAGCAGAAGGAAAAGCATGAGCGGAATAAGACTGCGAAAGCAAACTTACATTTATATAATACACTGCGCTTCATCTGGGAATTCCAGGCAATTTACAGCCAATTTGAAAAGGACACAAAGTGCTGGAGTCACTCAGCAGGTCAGGCAGCATCTCTGGACAATAGACAATAGGTGCAGGAGTAGGCCATTCGGCCCTTCGAGCCAGCACCGCCATTCAATGTGATCATGGCTGATCATCCCCAATCAGTACCCCGTTCCTGCCTTCTCCCCATATCCCCTGATGGAGAACATGGATAGGTAATGTGTCAGGTTGAGACCCTTACTCCAGCACTTTGTGTCGCTTTGTGTATTAACCAGCGTCTGCAGTTCTTTATTTCTACATAATGACACGCTGCCGTAATGTAGGAAGCATAACAGCAAATGTTCAAAGAACAAAATCCATTACATTGCACTGAGATAAATCATCACAAAACTTGTTTTAGTTACGTTGGCTGAGAGATAAACATTGGTCAGGATACTTGGAGAATTCCTTGCTTATCTCCAAGAAGTAGCATTACAAGATCATCTAAAATTCCAAACCTCTGGGAGTGTAACACCCTTGTGACAAAATGAACTTGAATAAATATTCTAAAGTGAAAATTCTGCATGGATTAGGGGAAGTGCAGCTAGGTCGATTTCTCTTCAAAAGAGCTGGCATACAAACATCTAGTTTTTCCATTGAATTTTGCATCACTTCAGTCAACTCAAATCACTTTGCATTGAAGTACTTTTAATGAGAACCATTAATGAGATCTTCACGAATACATGACAGTTTGATTTAAGTATAAAAGAGTTAAAAAAGAGAATGTAATTGTCACCATTTTGATTCACAGTTTCTGTATTAAAGTTATCACTTTTTGTGATCGACTGTGAGAAGGAGCAAAATGGGCAGGACAATCATAGATGTTGTTTGATTGGCTGTGAAGATTGGAGAAACGCAGCCTGAAATGTTTGTTTTGTGCACTGACTGTCGAATAAATCATTGGAATATAATGCTAGATTGCGAATGTCTTTTGGAAAAAACATGTCGATTCGTAAATTCATAAGTCATAGGAGCAGAATTAGGTCTACTCTGCCATTCAATCAGGGCTAATCTATCTATCCCTCTCAACCCCATTCTCTTGCCTTCTCCCTGTAACCACTGACACCCTTACTAATCAAGAACCTGTCTATATCCACTTTAAAAATACCCAAAGACTTGGCTTTCAAAGCCGTCTGTGGCAATGAATTCCACAGATTCACCACCCTCTGGCTAAATAAATTAATCCTCATCTCCTTTCCAAAGATGTCCTTTTGTTCTGCGGCTGTGCCCTCTGGCTCTAAACTCTCCCACCAGTGGAAACATCCTCTCCACATCCACTGTATATCCAGGCTTTTCACTATTCGGTAAGTTTCAATGAGAGCGCCCCTCATCCTTCCAAACTCCAGCGAGTACAGGCCCAGAAACGACAGCACATCCCTCCTCAGATATGGGGCGCAAAACTGCTCCCCATACATTAAACCCTCATTACAAAGGACCATGGGGGAAGGGAATTTTGTCCGCTATTGTTGATTATCGACTATAACCAAGGGGGGGGTAAATATTAAGTAGCTTAAAACAAGGCTGGGTGGGGAGAAATGTGGCGCCGTGAATAAACCAGGGGTGATTCACAGGTCGGGGATGCCGTACAGCCCCGTGGATGCCCACGCGGTGTACTAGAGACGGGTCCAGGACTCACGTCGCCATCATACTGCTCGCTCTCTCCGCTCCCGCAGCTGGAAACATGCCAGCTTGTTGGGTAACCAGGCAGAAGTGGTGCAATGGGAGCCTTGCGCTGTTACCTGGTGAGCGAGGCACACGTTGCCAGGGCGACGCAGGATCAGTGACATGTGCTGCGTCTACATCCAACACCCCAGGACCTTGCTTTGCTGCAGCCATTGACCCATGCCCAATGCAATGCTCCTAAAGAGTTATTTTACTGCTTGCTCGCTCCCTGCCGCCACCTTTCCTCCGCCCAGCCTGCACTGTGAGTCACCCACCAGCCACCATCTGGAACGGTGTCTCAGTCCCCAGTAACTGAAATCCATTATAGAGGTTCGTAATAATGAGTGTAGACTGTATTCCAAACACGGACAGACCAGTGTCGTATAAAGCCTCAGCATTACATCCCTGCTCATGTGTTCAGTGAAACGGTCGCCAAGTCTACACTTGATCTCGCCAATGTACAAGAGGCCACAAATGAAGCGTCTCCACTCAATTTCAGAACCTTCTCAGAACCAAAGATACTAGAGGAGCTGTAGTATCTTTGCTCAGAACCTTGAAGACTTGCTACAATAATTTCATCCAAACTATGCAATTTTCACCATCTCACCCCAAACTGATTTCACACAACCTACAACCAGAGGCAATTATTGACACAGTTGCGATTTTTGCAACAAGCACACAGAAATGCCATGAAATAACTTTTTATTTCCACATTTTAAAAAAACTGGATTAAATACTTAAATTAGTATCAGCATCAAGTGTCGTTTGATATTTACCTTTTAAGTACCTTGGGTTAAACACACACTATATAAAAACGTTACTGAGCCACTTGTCTAAGAATGGTCATGGATATAGAGCTAACATTTGGTCCGATCACATAAACGATTCACAACTTATTTTTCATTTGGATCAGTCAAACATTTCAGCAGATGTCTGTCTGATAAAAAGTGATCAACCGGACATGTTAACTGTTTCTCTCACCAAAGATGCTGCCTGACTTACTGAGCATTTCCAATATATATATTTTTTTAATTTAAAATTTCAAACATGTTTTTTTTTGCTTTAGATCTGGTTTTGTGGGGGCGGGATGCGTTGATTAAAAGTACAAAATCGACAGTAAATAATACATAAAGAGTCTTGAAATTGTAATGTTATCTCTGTTTCTCTTTCCACAGATTCAGCATGACCTGCTGAGTACTTCCAGCATTTTCTGTTTTTAATTTAGATTTCCAGCATCCGAAGTTTGAAAAAAAAGTTTTTATTTGTCGAGTTCACTGCCATTTCTCTTCCAGAATTCAGATGAAGGGTTTTTGACCTGAAATATTCTCAGTTTCTCCTTCTACCAATGCAGCTTGCTTGTTGACCTGCTGAGTATTTCAGCATTTTCTGATTTTATTTTAGATTTTCAGCATCTATAGCTTTTTTGATTTTGACTAATGCATCTTGTTTTGGGAAATGTCACAAACGATAGGATTATTTACTAATCCGTTTTTCACACTGAGAAGTTTCCAGATTCATTTTCTTAAGGAATGCACTCAAGGTTTCTGAGACCCCTTTAGATAAAGTAGATTTACTGCCTCAGTAAGTTCCCTTGGAGCATTAAGACCTACACTCAGGTGGCTAATACTGACGCTAATCCTGACTAATCCCCCTTCAGTCTGTTTTACAGAGCAAGGATCACTGACGGACATTTAAGTTGTTGTGGGAAAGCTTGCCTGAATACCTGACCTCTGGTCTGACTCCTCACCCGCTTTGCAGCGATTGTGGCTTTGACTGCATTATGCCATTTTCTTGAGAACGGAAGCCAAAAAAAACTCATACATTTGCTTAATTAGGCTCAACTGTGAAAAACAAAATACAGCACCTTGGCAAAGGGGGTTGTGGAATATTTATGAAAATATATTAGACCACTCATAAAAAATGTACTTCAATTGCTGAATTATTAACACGATAAGAATGCCAATTTTACAGTTACTGATTTAATCAGTAGCAAAAACATCCACTGAGATCACAAGATAAAGGAAATCCAACTGGTAACATTTAAAATATTTGTAATATTGTGCATATGCATTTATACACAAGAGTTATATATTATTTTAAAACACATTCTCCCTCTTAAGCTCTTTTCTCCCTAAAGGCACAGTGGGTGAAGAGTACGACACACTATCTGAGCCTGTCTGCAGCCAAGAGGTGCAGTGCTTGATCAGTCATGCACACAACAACCAATTTCACTCCGCAATTAGCTTTCTCTGCTAACACTGTTTTGAGAGATGGGCACACACTGGGATAAACACAGACCCCTCAAGGTTATAGTCATTCATATCTACTTAATGAAACAGCTGTATTTGTCAAAGATTAGACACTCAAATCCACACTCTGACTCTCAAGGCTGCTGCTTCCCTACTATATACCTTATTACCACAGATGTCTAAAGCCTCCAAAAGGGGCTCCCAAAGGCCATATCTCATGACCTCTTACATACTGTGTTATTTTCACATCCTTGAAAAGTCAGTGATAAACAGACATATAGTTTAGGGAAAAAGAATAAATCTCTGAGAAAACACCGAGTGTGATACTGTGTCAATGACGTGCACTTTGCTTACATGTACATAGTCAGGTTTCTAATTGTTTGTTCCCTTTTCTAGTTTCCTTATTTTTTGTTAATCTCCCAGTTTAGGATGGTGAGGGATTAGTGGGAAGTACACAAGACTGGTCTTTGGCAATAACATGGAACAACATGTCATTTTACACTGTGCCGACTTTGATTTCCCATCAATTGGCAACACCAATCAATTTCATTCCATTGAGTACAAATCATTTTTTTATTAATGCATACTCTCCTCAAATCATTAAGACATTACGAGATTCCACTACGAGATGACAATCTGGGTGTTAATTGTGATAAGGAATACGACACACGTACATATACATACAATACATATTAAAAGATTATGAAAGCTTTTTAAGAAGCGGCAAAAAAGATCTATGTGGATAATCAAAGAACGGAGAGAACATACTCATCAGAAAAGACTGAATATGCAGGGTCACTTTTCTCCAGAAAGAAGGTAGGTCTCCAAAGCTAGTAAAAGGATTTGGTAGATATATTTTTGGGCAAAATCAGAATTAGGGTGACCTATAATCCAAAGTGAATTCAGGAGAAACCTTTTGATCCACAGCATGTTAAGAATATGGAATGTGGTATGTGGTAGGTTAGATGAAGAGGAAACATGATAAATACTCA
Organism: Amblyraja radiata; assembly: GCF_010909765.2. Lineage (NCBI taxonomy): Eukaryota > Metazoa > Chordata > Chondrichthyes > Rajiformes > Rajidae > Amblyraja > Amblyraja radiata. The sequence goes on along the minus strand of NC_045979.1, from coordinate 5,991,207 downwards.
AGGAAGAAACAAGAAAATACTCAAGGAAGAAAAGAGTAGACGGATTGAGGCTAAATAAAGAGTCTTTGCAGGGACTGCAGCTCACTGGGCCAGAATGGCTTTTTAATATGGGATACTCAAAGGTACTAGAGGATGGTCGATAGAATTGTTGCCAATGTTGAAATAAAATACTCATTAAAAAGCTTAAAAGCTACCTTCAAATTGTAGATTTAAAAAAAATGCTTCAATCTTATCATTACAAAGCTAATATATAAAATTCATTTCGCCCCTGGCCTTGAGATGTTGAGGATTAGCCATCACTTTGATCACTGCAGCCCCTGTTGCGAAGGTATTCCCAATGGGACCGTGACAATAATTCCTCTGTTTCTGTTCTGATATGGTACATATCTTAGCAAGAAAATAAACCTTATTTGCATTGATAGTAATGGAATGAATAATTCTCCACTTATTGTACTTCATACGAGCAATGATGATTATGCTAATAACCTCCAAGATGGTGATTTAGATTGTACCAAATTAATGGATGATTTAAGAGAGCAATATTCCATTTAATTTATGTCCGCAAAATCCACAGTGGCTCAGTGGAAAAACTGAAAGGACAATGAGCGATTAAAAACTGGAAAGGTTCTAGATTTTTACTTGTAGGCTATCCTGACCTCAGCTAGGACAACCTGAAGGGTGCCATAAATTTTCACTACACATCTGGATTTGGGAGGTAAGAAAAATCTGCTATGACTCTCACTCTCTACCTACATTTCCTGTAGTCATCTATATGGGAAATTAGCTTGGTTGGATTCTGTGTGTGAACAGACTGGGCATTGTAATATGGTTGAAAGGTTGAAAGGTTGAATTTATTGTCACATACACCTAGGTGTAGTGAAATTCTTTTTGCCAATGCAGCACATAAAAAAGAATACAAACATAGCAATAATAAATAGCTTCAACATAAAAACATAAAAACATCCCCCCACAATGGTTCCCATTATGGGGGAAGGCACAAAGTCCAGTCCCATCCCCAATGTTCACCCATAGTCGGGCCTATTGAGGCCTCCACAGTTGCCTTCACGGAGGCCCGATGTTCCAGGCCGTCCTCGCCTGGTGATGGTGTTCCGGCGTCGGGAGAGTCCTCTCAGCGGCTTGGGAACCCTGGAACGGCCGCCTCCCTACTCGAGACCGTGGCTTCCGGAGCCGACAAGGCCGCGCCGAATGGAGCTCAACTGGCGATCTCGTCGCGAGATCCCAGGCTCCCGATGTAAGTTCAGTGCCGCCGCCCGCAGCTCCGCGATGTTTTTAACGCCGGTCCCAGCTCACCGGAGTTCCAGCGCGGCGACCCGGGCAAGGCACCACCCGCCCCGCAATGCGCTCCAGCGCTGCACCGCCATCCTCACACACGCAGCTCTGCCGCCGCCGATGCCGGTGCCGCCGATGCCGAGGCTCATGGCGGTCCCCTCGCTCCTCGGACCCGCAGCTCCACAGCCGCCGCCGATGCCCGGGCGGCCCCCTCAGGAAACGCCGCTCCAGGCCCGCTGGTAGGCCGCGAGGACGGGTCGAAAGTGCAGCCCGGAGAAAAGCTGCATCTCCAACCAGGTAGGGACCCGGAAAATCAGTTTCCCCCTTCCCCCCCCCCTCCCCCACACATAAAAAAGCTAGAACTCCTCAAAAACAAAACACTAAACTAACTAAAAATAAGAAAAAAGATGAAAAAAAACAGACAGCTGCAGGCTAGGCAGCCATACCCCCTACAGGTCGGCGCCTGGTGTAGTACTGGTGTAGCTGAGCGGGTCAGACAGCATCCCTGGAGAACATGGATGGAATTCATAATAAAGTAGTATTCATCTCTATACTTATCAAACTCTGATCTTAAATGTGTATTTATATGTGTGATGTTCGTGTGCGTTTCACATCTCGAAAACACGACGCGCTAACGGTGAAATTTTTACATATGCCGATAAGAGATTTACGCCACGATGTCAAAGATCGCCTTATCTGAAAATTTCATGCATTATTTCTCGAGTTATTTATGAAAATATTCACAAATCTCAGATAACTTAGAAAATAAACGAGATAGTCTCGCTGATGACGTCACAATGGATCTGACTATCTGTCGTTGCTCGCGCTGCGATTGATAATAATAATAATGGATGGGATTTATATAGCGCCTTTCTAATACTCAAGGCGCTTTACATCGCATTATTCATTCACTCCTCAGTCACACTCGGTGATGGTAAGCTACTTCTGTAGCCACAGCTGCCCTGGGGCAGACTGACGGAAGCGTGGCTGCCAATCTGCGCCTACGGCCCCTCCGACCACCACCAGTCACTCACACACATTCACACACAGGCAAAGGTGGGTGAAGTGTCTTGCTCAAGGACACAACAACAGTATGCACTCCAAGCGGGATTCGAACCGGCTACCTTCCGGTTGCCAGCCGAACACTTAGCCCATTGTGCCATCTGTCGTCCCAAAGGATTGATGTCACCCTTGTTCTGTTTTCTGTACTTCTTGGCTTCTTAACTTTCACTTCTTTAAATTTGTCACTTAGCGTTTTTAAACTGCTGCTCAGGTCGTGCTGCGCGCTCCGCTGGGCTCCTTGAAGTTCTAGAACATGGCGGCAGCGGTCGTTATCAACGGGCACGGGGCAGCGCGATGGGAAGGTGGCCCGGGCAGCCATTACTCCCTCTGGGAGAAGCCGTTTATGGAGACCTGCGATTCCTCCGTCGATTGCAGGGACTCAGGGAATTTTGACTCCTTTTCATGGCTGGTGATCCCGACCCCACCTGGCGATCTCTGGCCGTCACGGGGGACGACCTTCTCTCCGTCTCCCCGGCCCGATTGCCTGTCATGCGGTGGGTGGGAAGCCACGATCGGCCTGCCCTCCACTGCATGGAGAGTGGTCCCGCCCGCTCAGCGTCCGCCTGGCCTCGGCCTCGCTCGGGTCCACTCCCGCCCGCAGCCTCGCTCGGGCCCGGCGCCTGGTGGGGAACTATTTAGTGGAAACCCTGAAGCACGTTTTTTTTTCAGGACTATGTATGGTTTAACTCCATAAGAATAGATTTGAGTTTGACAAACCTGGATCCTCTGGCTGTTTGGTCAAATCCTCACACTTAACCACAGGAGCCTCTGAGGAAACAACGGCCTTCAAATCTCAAAATCAGAATTGGAATCTAAAATAGGACCAATGCAAAAATTGGACCCATGACTCAATAAATAGTTTTAATGGAATATTTTCAATGCAACAACGACCAAAATTATTGTTAACTTTCTGGTACAGTTCTCATCCATTTTTTTTAAAGCTTACCACATACAGGAATAGATTGGGTGAATGCACAGTGTATTTTATCCAGAGTAGGGCAATCAAGAACCAGAGGACACAGTTTTAAGGTGAAAGGGGAAAGAGTTAATAGGAATCAGAGGGGCAACTTTATCATACAGAGGATGGTGGGTATATGGACTGAGCTGCCAGGGGAGGTAGCTGAGGCATGTACCACGACAGCATTTAAAATACATTTGGCAGCTATATAGATAAGAAAGGTTTAGAGAGATATTGGCCAAACATAGGTGGGGCATCTTGGTCGGCGTGGTCAAGTTGGGGGGAGAAAAAAAGAGGAGGGAAGAGACTGCAGCCCTAAGATTTTTGCCTCCATCACAGTGAGGAGGTGCTTGGTGGACTCACTGTGGTGGATGTTAATTTGTGTTTACTGTGTGTTCTGTTGTCTATTATTGTATTATTGTATGTATGACTGCAGGCACGTAATTTCGTTCAGACTGAAAGGTCTGAATGACAATAAAGGAATTCAATTCAATTCAAAAGTCCATTTTATGCTTAAGACAAGAATGGGAAAATGGCACATGATTTTTTCCCCCTCTATTTTCCAACTACTCAATAGCCTTTCAGCCAGTCAAATGTGTATCCTGGCCCATACATCCAGTCAATCAAACCATTGAGAAAGTAGCACCATCAACATCAAGCAACATTGCCCAGCTTGGACAAAGTTAAGCAACTTGTTCACTTTTTTTCTTATTTGTTTAGAACATAGAACAGTGCGGCACACGAACAGGCTCTTTGGCCCACAATATCTGTGTTAAACATGATGCCAAACACCATCACTTATCTACCTGCACATAACTCATCTCTCTTCACATCCATACGTTTAACCAAAAGTCTTTTACATGCCACTAATGTGTCTGCTTCGACCATCGCCCCCGGCAGCACAATCGAAGCATTCGCCCCCGTTGTAAAATACTTGCCCTGCACATCTCCTTTAAACTTTGCCCCACTCTCCTTAAATCTATGCCCTCTAGTATTTTATTTTTTCCATCCTGGAAAAAAGATTCTGATTGTCTACCCTTCCTTTCATATTTCTATATACCACTATCAGGACATCCGCAACCTCTGGAGTTCTAGACAAAACAATCCAAGTCTGTCCAACCTCTCCCTGTAGCTAATACCCTCTAACCCAAGCTTCATTTCAGGAAACCTCCTCTGCACCTTATACAAAGCATCCTAATTGTTCCTGTAATGGGACAACACAATAATCCAAATGTGGCCTAACTAAAGCCCTATGAAGCTGCATCAAGACTTCCTGACTCTTATACTCAAGGCCCCGACGTATGCATACCACATTCCCTCTTCACCACTTTCAGGGAATTATGGACTTGGACTCAAGATCCTTCTGTACATCAATGCTGTGATGGGTCATGCCATTAATTGGTTATTCAGACAATGCAACCATGATACTAACAAGCCAGTGCATAAGAGGAATTCTCATATCCCCTTGGCTCTTTTGCCTATCAAGTTTAGTGGAGATTGATGCTCGCACTGTTATTTAATTGGCGGCCCTGGAACAAACAGTTTGGGGTCACCGTGAAAGCTATAGGAAGAGGTTTGCAAACGACAATTAGCAAATCAGACATTACAATTTACTGAGCAAAGCATAACTTGAAAACTTGCAATTTGAAATCATACATTACCCATTTTGCACCAAATGTGCATTTCCTATTTTGTGCTGTGAACATAATTCATGTGAATAACTACTGAATGTAATCTTATTTTGTCACACCTCAGCTTTACCAGTACCAAAAAGTTAAAGAGTTATAAAATGAACAATTTTCTGATGTGCTTAGCCACTTGCTGCTTTACACAAATTCTACATTCAACAAGAATAACCAAGCAAAATTATTCAGTAGACAGGGTAATTTAATGGAAGTCCTGAATAGCATTTGTGCAGCATTTTGTACGGTGTAACTTTAAAGCTGATGAAGAGTGTGGTGCTCTGCCTGTGCAACATAAGTTAAAGCTGGAAGCTATTAGTTGTAAGGTGGATCAAATAATTCTCTTTAGACCAATTTGCTGTTGGTCATTGAATAAGCTGGGGAGGAGAGGGTCCAGCTTAAATTGAGGCGCAGGTGCTGGCAGCCCTATTGATGTTGAGCCCCAGCTCCTGCTGTGACTTCTACACAGCGGATTACACCATCTTTTGCAAAAATAAGGCACATCATGCAAGGGATCTGTGACTGGCAATGAGTAGCAGGGAAAAAAACCCACGACTGAAATGAATAGTTAGCTCCAGCAATATCAAGCAAGCAGCAGTGCTTTCTGAAAACAGTTTCACAGCTGGATTAACTAAGCACCTTGTAAGCATGTGGAGACAAAATTCCTTTCATCAGAGACGGTTGCAATGGTAGAGTATTTTGTTGTGTCTTGTAAATGTCCAGTTTCATCCATTCTACCTTTGACGACTGAAGTTATTGCAATATCAATTAGCCATGAGGTTATAGGAGATGGGATTCGCCACCCTCGAAAAAAAAAAAAATGATTATGTACCGCAGTTTGAAATAAAGTCCCTTTTCTTGAGTCTCTGTCCCCGCATTCATGACTCTCCCACTCATGAAAATATCTCAATATCTAGCAATGTCTCGGCCTCTTGAGATCTTATACATCCCAATACGATAACCCTTTATTCTTTCAAACTCCAAAAAAATGTAGGGCCTTCTTCATTAGCCTCTTGAGGACAATGCTCACATCTCAGTGATTAGCCCGGTGAATTTATTTTGGACTACTTTCAGTATCCTTTCTTAGGTAGGAAAACCTAAACTGGGTGTTGTACTCTGGGCGTTGCCTCACTAACACCCTGTACAATCGCAACAAAACTTGTCCATTCCTATTTATGCATTGTATCTACAATTTATTCTTGCATCTATCATTGCCGTGTATACTGTTTACTCTATGAGCTTCGTGCAAACAAGGAATTTCATTGCACCCTGATGCAAATAATAATAAATCTGAATCTAAACTCCAACTTGCAATAAAGAGCTATGTGCTACTTGTTTTCTTAACTACTTGCTGCACCCGCCTGCTAACATTTTGTGATTCATGCACAAGAACACTTAGATTTCTCTGAACTTCACTCAGTTGCAGTTGTTTATCATTTAGATAATAATCTGCCTTTCAAATCCTTTTCCAAATTACATGACCTCAAACATTTCCTACATTCAACACCATTTGCCAAGTTATTGACCACTCATTCTATCTATCCATCCCAGTGAAGTTTCGCATATTCCAGATTCAGGAACAGCTCCTTACGGTGTTCAAGTAACCTAGGGTGCATCCTCGATCTTTTAACCAGCCTCGTTGTGGACATTGGGATTTTTCTCTGCAACTGTAAAGCTATAATGCTGTTTTTACTGCACTCCAGTATTTTTCTCTTTGATCTAGTCAAGAGAGTTTATTGTCATGTGTCCCAGATAGGACAATGATCTACCAGTTGCACGTGCATGGCATATATATAGTATGATATGGCTGGATAACATGCAGTGTGTTTAATTAATAATAAACCAATACAAGGATTGACAAAGGAAAGTTAGTAGATGTTGTTTACTTGATTTTCAGAAGGCCTTTGATAAGGTGCCACATGTGAGGCTGCTAAACAAGTTAGGAGCCCGTGGTATTACAGGAAAGGTATGAATATGAATAGAAGATTGGCTGACTGGCAAAGGCAAAGAGTGGGAATAAAGGGGGCCTTTTATGGTTGGCTGCCGACGACTAGTGGTGTTTCGCAGGGGTTGGTGTTGGATCGCTACTTTTCACATTATATCTTAATGATCTGGATGATGGAATTGATGGCTTTGTGGCCAGGCTTGTGAGTGATACGGAGATATGTGAAGGGGTGGATAGTGTAGAGGGAGTCTGCAGAAGGACTTGGGCAGGGAGAGTAGGCAAAGAAGTGGCAAATGGAATACAGCGGTGCAAAGTGTATGGTAAAGCACTTTACTGGAAGGAATAAAGGGATAGACTATTTTCTAATTGGAGAGAGGATTCAGAAATCAGATGGAGAAAGAAACTTAGGAGTGCCGGTGCAGGATTCCCAAAAGGTTAATTTGCAGGTTGTGTTGACGGTGATGAAGATGGTAATGCTTGCATTGATTTTTAGGGGACTAGAAGGGTGTAATAATGAGGCTTTATACTGGTCAGGTCCCAGCTTTCACTTGTCCTTTTGTGCAGAGCAGCTCTTGGGCTTGTGTGGCAAAGGGGTGCCGTGACTTGAGGCGCACTCGTCGCCAGTTGCCCCAAACACTGGCCACCAAATGGTGAACGACGAGGTCTGATTGACCTAATCAATGACACATTGGCCTGGCTCGCCTCAACGGAGCTGCAGGTCTAAAAGACATACTGTGGGGCGTAGGTCCCGAAATGAAAGCGAGGAGCCAGGTATTTCCAGAGGTACCTTTTATTATGTCCTTCCAGGTAGCAGGGAAGTCCATGAGAGAAAGATGGCACCCAAACCCTTGCCTTTAATCCCTCTGGTTAAGGGCCGCCTCTGGACTGAACCATTCCCGTGCCGAGGGGTTTGATAGTTGGGATGGCCCGACCCTTGGGAGCCGCCACAGTACGACAGAAGAAGAAGACTTGTCCTTTTGCATACCTTTCATTCAATTGTTCTCTGTACCTTTTCATATCTCTCGTTTCCCTCTCCCCTGACTCCCAGTCTGAAGAAGGGTCGCGACCTAAAATGTCACCTGAAACTACTTTTTCTCCAGAGATGCTGCCTGACCCCGCTGAGTTACTTCAGCATTTTGTGTCTGTGCTCAGTGCAAAACGTTGCCTCAAAAAATCTGTCGATATTTTAACTGCCCGCATTCAGTGTAGAATAAGGTTGAATTGGTGGATTTGTAGTCTGAGTGACTGTAAAGAGAACTACCAAAAGAAAGTTAAAGCACAGAATTTCATATATGAAGAAGTCCATTCAGTTCATGAATTCCCATTTATTTTGTTCCTTGTGAAATTCAAAACCGATCTGAAGAAGCCTATATCTTCTTTGAATTGTGAACATTTATCTACTTTTCCCATGGGGACGGGAGGGGAGTGAGGGGGTAATGCAGTACTGTAAGCCCTGTAATCATCCATAAAACCATGTACAACATACTCTACAGGGAAAAGCACTTCAATTACTTAATGAAATAACCTTAGAAGGAACATCGGTTTATAGCAATGGAGAGAAAAAAAAAACAGCTTTCGTACAATGAACCTTTGCTATATTCTGCAGCTGGAAACATCACTCAGCAAGATGCATCTTCTGTGCTAAATTTACCCCATTTTAAAGTCCAAGTGAGCCTACATCTCAACCCCATTGGTTTCAATGGGGACACGTGGACTCTCACATTACATGAAACACTGATGACTTGGGTCCGATTTGTTCAATTAAGATGCAATTAGCACGCTTTCTCTCCCATAAAATAACACTAGCATCCAATCTGCTTAAAACTTCAACAGGATAGCTATATATAAATGAGCTTGGCATTTCATCCTCACGGCAGAACAAGAAAATTAATTTGCACTTTGCCAGTACATCTTTCTATTGCCCAAACTTCCCTCCACTGCAGTCTAAATGAGCTTGTTTTTGATTCAGTGCCAACAGTGCGGCTGAGCCCATTCCATGTACTGACAGCTGGCGTCCACTCTAATGAGCTACTGCCGCCAAGTTAAAAAAAAGCAGAATTAAAACAACACGTAATAAACAACAAAAGATATGACAGACCAACTTCAGGCCAATAATCCAGCGGAAGGGATCAAGTGGCCGTTCATGACAGAATTGGAGCGGCTTGATTAGATTACGCGGCAGTAATCATTCCCATGTACCCCATTACTGTACACAATTTCCCTCAGGAAAGTGTATTTTGAGCATTTATACATAATGCCAATAATGCTGCAATGAATAATTATTTTTTCTATAAATTCTGTTTTCAGAATGGATTTTTAACATGCAGATGCAATTTTATGGAAAACAGGTTGAAGTTATAACAAGAAATTTAAAACTGGTTCATAGAGAGTTCACTCTCTACTCACTTTGTGCATTGAGGATGTCTCATCATAACCTCGACCCACCAGCTAAGGTAAATTGTATTTCGTGCATACATGTCTTACAAATAAAATTACTCACAAAAATTACAATTAAAAAATTCTTTCAGACAATTTGTTTTCTCAAGGTCTGCATTGAGACATATTAAATGAATGTAACGATATGTTCTTATCTTGTGGAAGCTCTCCAAAAAAGATTATGACCAAATTTTCTTAGTCAGCCCAAATCCTGACTAAAGAAGCCAAACTCCTGATGCTTACCTTTGCTGCGCAATTCTATAATGTTTCCTGCATTTCAAGGGTCAAATAGGGGTAGGACATGCACCATCAATGATTGGGCACATCGCAGCATTGAAGAACAAACAGCCTTGATGTACATGGCCAAAGGCCTGAAGTGGCAGCACAGATAGACAGGGCGCTGGGACGTTTGTTTTCATTGTTTAGGGGAAGGACATAAAGGCAGGGAGGCATTGGCACAACTTGATAAAACATTGCTTAGGCCACAGTTAAATGATGTGCAGTTTGAATTGCCACACTGTAGGAAGGATGCGATCTTTCTGAAAAGTATGTAGAAGAGATTCACCAGGGTGTGTAGGAAAGAACTGCAGATGCTGGTTTAAATCGAAGATAGACAGAAAGTGCTGGAGTAACTCAGCCGGACAGGCAGCATCTCCCGAGAGAAGGAATGGTCTCGACCCAAAACGTCACCCATTCCTTCTCTCCATAGATGCTGCCTGTCCCGCTGAGTTACTCCAGTATTTTGTATCTATCTTAGATTCACCAGGATGTTGTTTGGCATGGAAGAGTTTAGTTATGAGGAAAGAATGGATGGACTGGGTTAGTATTTTAGCTGAGGATCACCTGATGGAGGGATCGAAAATTATAAAGAGTCACAGATAGAGTATAAACATTTTCTGATGACAGATATACTTAAGACCAAAGGGCACAAGTTGAGATGGAATGTTCTGCCCGATGGATTAGTGAAGGCAGAGACCCACACAAAGTTTAAGAAGCATCTGCATAAGCATTTGCATCACCAAGGCATTGTAGGCTACAAGAGCAAGTGCTGGTAAATTGAATTAATATGGAAAGGCACTCGAAGGTCAGCATATACAGGGTGGGCCAAAGGGCCTGTTCCAGTTCTGATGACACACGAGCAATATGGGCATGAGGTTATGTTAAAAATGAAAAAAAAAAAAAAACAAGGAATTATCATTTACAATAAAAGTCTATACATTCAAAAATTAACCTCCTTTCTTGGTCTCTGAATGTTGGGTTCTCTGAAATTCACCCACATAGTTCTAACTGAGCAGAAAATTTCAAAAAAATATCCCACACACAAGCATTTCTAATTTTTTTCCCCCAAAGCAAGGTAAAGGTTCCAGAATGCATCACAAGAGTTAAAAGTTTTAATTAATCTTGACATGACTTTTTCCCACCAACAGAGTAAAGATCCAAGCAATGCAGCTCAGGACAATTAATACCATAGAGATTTAGATGAGACAAATAGCTCAAAGCTGACATCTGCTGGTCCTCATAGAAACCGTCTGCCATATTGTTAAACGATGGAAGAGATTTTGCACAGCAGCATTTCCTTCCAAAACTTATTTCCTGCTTGGAACTACACAGTTATTTAACATATTGCAAATATCAATATATATTTTAATATATTTCAAATAATCTTGATTATCTCAGTTAGTATTCCTTTTAATGTCTCAATTCCAGATTGAAAGGCTGATCAACAGAGAAATGTGAAGTGATTAAAGGATTTGGAGGTGATGTTGGTAAACACTTCCTTACATACAGGACTGAGGAGTTCTGGAGCTTTTCAAATACCCAACCCCCACACTTCACCCCAAAATGTTATTACGGCCGGAGGGTTAGTAGAGGAATTCTAAAGTGAGATTGATAGTTTTTGTTAGGCTAGAGTATTAACGGTCAAGGAAACAAAATAAGTGGGGAAACAAAGAAGTGCAGATGCTGGTTAATACACAAAAGGACACCACGTGCTGAATTAACTCAGTGGGTCAGGCAGCATCTCTGGAGGGCATGGACAGGCAATGTTTCAAGTTGAGACCCTTCTCAGACTGATTGGGGGGGGGGTATGGGAGAGGGGAAGAAAAGCTGGATGTCCTTTTGTGAACAAAATAGGTGCACCTAAATAAGCTATAGGTGAACAATAATCTATGTGAATAATCAATGTAAACTGAAAGAGAAGAACAGGTTCCCCTAGATCCTACATTATTGAGCAGTGGGAGCAGTACCGGATCAGTACCGAAGGCACAATGACCTTCACCTCTTCCTTTACAGTTCTATGATTCGGTAATTGTACCCAAAGAGACGAAGTGCACACAAAAGGCAATTTTTTTAAAATAGTATCACTGTGAACTGATAATTGTCAAAGAGCTACACAGTTCAAGAAGATTCCTAGTCTGATTCTAAAGCCATATTGAGTGAAGTTACCTTACATGAAACACTGTGGCCGAGTCAAGGAGAGCAGGGGGAAATAAGGGCGACAATGTAGTCAATCAGCCAAAATTTGTCGATGGCCAGAGAATTGTAGCAAGATGTAGGTGAGAACGTCCCTTACAGCAGGAGTGGAATGTTTGAAAAGACCAGCCTCCAATGGTGCACGTTAACATATAAAAATTGTGCTCTTAAATTAAAGGTCACAAACAACTGTTACTTCATATTCAGATTAATTTATTATCACATACACGAGGGTGCAATGAAATTCCTGGATCACATGAAGTTCACAGCATAAAAGGTCAGACTTTTCAGAGACCTAGAGGCTGCAAAATGGAGCCGGGACATGATGACCCTCTGCGTGCTATCCAGAAGGGGATCAATTTGTACAAAAGCACGGTGTGATTTGACTGGATAGCATGTAGAACAAACATTTCACTGTATCACTGTACATGTAACAATAAACTAGCTAAACTAACATAACTAACGGTAATAGTAGATGCGATAAAAACAAACAACAGAATGGTTTGAAGATTGTAGTGCAATATGAAATAGTGTAAAAAAATGTATTAAAGTGCAACACAGAATATTCAAATGAGGTAGAGTTAATAATAATGGTCCGTGGCAGCATTTCCAGGAAGGGGATGCGAAAGAAGTGATTGATTCGGGAAGCCACATGGAAGAACACATTCTTAATTCTGGATGTCTTCTCCCAGAAGGTAGTATAGACCAAAGGAGTGGCAGGTATCCTTGGTGATACTTCCAGCATTCTGGAGCCAACACACTGTGAAGATGGAAACACAAAAGACTGCAGATGCTGTAATCTTGAACTAAAAACAAAGTGTCGGAGGAACGTAGGGGGTCAGGCAGCATCTGTGAAAGTAAATGGACAGACTATGCTTCATATTAGGTCAGAAGGAAGAAAATGGTGAAAGCCTGTGATGGACTGGGCAGTGTTCACCTCTTGGTCAAGAGCAGAGTACCTCCTATACCAGGCTGAGATGTAATTTATCAAAATACTTGCTGTAGCGCATCTGTAGAAGTTTGAGAGAATCCTCATGGACAAAGAAAGCAATTGTGTCATGCAATTTTTTGATCACCACATCAGTGTGAAAGGACCAGGTTAGATTGTTGATAATATGAATACCTAGGAACTTCAAGCTGTCAGCCAAGTTTCCAACAGCTCAGTTGATGAGGAGAGGATTGTATTCAAACCTTGGGTCAATCCCAATTCTTTTGTCTTGATTACGTTCTGGGCTAGGTTGTTCAGACATTATAACATGGTTCCCAATCACTTTACTGAACTTTGAGTAATTGCTGTCGATGATCGGGCTGACAACAGTAGTAGCATTAGCAAACTTTAAGATCTTTAAGATCAATTGGTGCTGTACTCGATCACAAAGTTACAGGTATATAGGGAGCAGAGGACTGAACACACATCCCTGAGGAGCAACAGTTTAGTTTAGAGATACAGCGCAGCAACCGACGCTTCGGACCACCGAGTCCGCGCCGACCAGCAATCCCCGCACACTAACGCAATCCTACACACACTCAGGACAATTTACAATTTTTACCAAAACCATTTAACCTACAAACCTGCATGTCTTTAGAGTATGGGAGGAAACCGGACCTTGCAAACTACAGGGGTCTAGATAGTCCAGAAGATTGCTGCAGACATGGGCCATTACCAATCTTTCAAAGCACTTCATTATGGTCAATGTTAGAACTACTTGGTCATAGTCATCGAGACATACGTAGATACATACATAGACAATAGGTGCAGGAGTAGGCCATTCGACCCTTTGAGCCAGCACCGCCATTCAATGTGATCATGGCTGATCATCCACAATCAGTACCCCGTTCCTGCCTTCTCCCCATATCCCTTGATTTCGCTAGCCCTAAGAACTCTATCGAACTCCCTTTTGAATGCATCCAGTGAGTTGGCCTCCACTGCCTTTTGTGGCAGTGAATACCACAAATTCACAACTCGGTGTGAAAAAGTTTTTCCTCATCTCAGTTCTAAATGGACTACCGCTTTCCAGAAGTCCGGAAGTGGCGGCGCTGTGATACGGCTGCGGCTCGCCTGCAGTCTGTCTGTTTTTACTTTTTTGTGTTGTTTTTTTAATCTAGTTTAGTAATTTTTTTGGTTATTAGGTGGTGTTATGTGTGTGGGGGGAGGGTGAAACAGGTCTTTCTGTCGGGGGAATGCGACTTTTTTGTCGTATCCCCCTTCTCTTCCCCCGTCTGCGCTGAGGCCTAATGGCGGAGCTGGCGGCCTCCAACCTGTGACCGACCTCGAGGGTCCGGAGGTAGAGCCAGCCAGGACTCACCAACGCGAGGCTGGCCGTCTTCGAGCTGTGGCGACGTCCGGGTTGCGGCACGACTCGGCGCTCCGGTGAGGGCGGACGGCGCGGGGCTGAGGCACTCCCATGCGGGCGGCACGGCTACCGGCTGGAAGGCGCTCCCGTGTGAGCGGCCTGGGTCCCGGCTGGAAGGCGCTCCCGTGGGGGCAGCCCGGTGCGGGACTGAGACGTTGCCGTGTGGGCGGACCGGTGCGGGGCGGAGACGGTGCTCCGGTGGCCGAGGCGGCGTTCTGGCGGCGGCGACCTGGATCCGGGGCTCGGCCGCGGGCCAGTGGATGACAATGTCGGGAGCTCGCAGGTCACAGGCTGGTGCCTGTTTTCCGGAGCTCCCGTTGCAACAGCTGCGTCCGCTGGACTGGAGGGCGGCAGCTTCGACCACCCCTGGGACGCGGAGCTTGAACCGCGGGACTGACTTACCATCGCCCGGTGGGGTATCGCCTCGGCGCAGAGGGAGAAGAGGAGGGAAGAGACAGTAACTCTAAGACTTTTGCCTCCATCACAGTGAGGAGGTGTTCGGTGAACTCACTGTGGTGGATGTTAATTTGTGTTTATTGTGTGTTGTTATTATTACATGTATGGCTGCAGGCAACAGCATTTCGTTCAGACCGAAAGGTCTGAATGACAAATAAAGGATTCAATTCAATTCAATTCAATTATTGTTAAACTGTGGCACCTGGTTCTGGGCTCCCCCAACATCGGGAACATGGGGAACCCAGCTTTGTATCATCTGCAAATTTGCTAATGTTACTTTTAATCCCTTCATCTAAATCATTAATATATTGTAAATAGCTGCGATCCCAGCACTGAGTCTAGCGATACCCCACTAGTCACTGCCTGCCATTCTGAAAGGGACCCGTTAATTCCTACTCTTTGTTTCCTGTCTGCCAACCAATTTTCTATCCATGTCAATACCCTACCCCCAATACCATGTGCTCTAATTTTGCCCACTAATCTCTTGTGTGGGACTTTATCAAAGGCTTTCTGAAAGTCCAAGTACACTACATCCACTGGCTCTCCCTTGTCCATTTTACTTTGTCAATCCATGCTGACTTGCCGTTACTGCTATCTAAATGCACCGCTATTACATCTTTAATAATCAACTCCAGCATCTTTCCCACCGCTGATGTCAGGCTGACTGGTCTATAATTCCCTGCCTGCTCTCTCCCTCCTTTCTTGAAAAGTGGGTCAACATTAGATACCCTCCAATCCACAGGAACTGATCCAGAATCTATAGAACATTGGAAAATTATCACCAATGTGTCCACAATTTCTAGAGCCACTTCCTTGAGTACGCTGGGATGCAGACCATCAGGCCCTGGGGATTTATCAGCCTTCAGTCACATCAGTCTACCCAACACCATTTCCTGACCAATGTGAATTTCCTTCAGTTCATCCATCACTCTAGGTCCTCTGTCCCCTAGTACTTCTGGGTGATTGTTTGTGTCTATCTTTGTGAAGACAGAACCAAAGAGACATATCACTTTACTTTTCTTGGGGACTGAAGTGTTAGAGGCTTTCTTGGAAAAAAGGTGGGTAAGTAGACTGTTGAAGTGAGAAGTTGTAGACGTCAGTGAAGATTCTGATCAGTTGAGTGGAACACAATTTCAGTAATGCCATCTAGGAAGTCTATCTGGACCAATCGCTTTCAAGGATTATAAGACAATGCAGTTTCCAGAATTTGAATAGAGGACGTTAGGGACTGGATTGCACACTGGGAAAATGTAGACCGAGTTTATGAAGTGATTTGAATATAAGATGGAAAAGCTGAAATCAACACAAACAGAGATGGAGGTTGTTTTCTTTGCCATGTTAACACTAAGTCAATACTTCAGCCAGCTCAACACACAAAACAAATATCTTTGGTTATTTTATCTCATCGCATTAGTTCTCCCATCGTAATTTATGTGAAAGTACTGTACTACTCAGGCCCTTGTTCCCACAATGTACCAACATGGCCCAGTTCCATGAATATTACTCCTTCAGGCAAAAGTTAGCAATGGTTTCAGGGTTACGGATCAAAACAAATGATATTTCTTGGCATAGAATGCAGAGTTTTCTTTGGGGTTAAATGTCTAAACACAACCCATTTGTTCTGCTGCAAGAACTTGATTCAATCCATACTCTGACTAATTTTGCAAAGCAAAGTCTTTGAAAACTGCCAAATGTTGAAATACCTTTGTAATGTTGATCAAGCACACGGAGCAGGTGCAAGTTCACCAGCTTCACTTGGGGCAGACTGAAAAGGGAGGTCAGATACAGGAATATCAGGTGTGGGGCTTCAGTCAGAAATAACATGGGGAATTTTTAAATCCCTTAAAAACGGTCTGAAACATGGGAGCAACAGAATTCAATAAATGACCAAAGATGAGTTGCATAGGAAAATATTCCAAGGAGAGGAGCTCATCTAATCGTGTAATCCCGTGGGAAAGTGCACATCAAGAATTAGGTCCAGTGTATAATTACCATATGCACCAGGGCTGGAACAATTAAAGTCTTATACGTATAATATTTGCACACAGAGCAGTGGATAACACTCAGTCATTGTGTAATTGGTGTTTCACTCCATTATGTCTATCTAATGTAACCAATTTAAATTAGCAAATAAATTACATTTATGCAGTGGAATATTTACAAAAAATAAATCAGATAATATATACATAAACATGGAGATATTATAAGATGTTCAAAAGCTTGGCTTCGCTGAGGTTTGCAGTGATCTGGGGAGAGCTGCACAGTGCACAGGGCATTTTGATTTTGGTATAATGGCAGACTGGGAAGTCAGAAAAGTGAGAAGGTCAAAATTCTACCAAAAGTTCAACATTTCTCATCCTGGCTTTATTATTTTTCCAACTTTTATACCATCTGCAACCTTTGAAATTTTGGCCCATGTACCCAATGCCAGATCATTATTATATGAACATAGGCCCTAGTATCAACCCCAGGGAAGCGCTAATGAAAATTCTCCTCTATTCTGACAAAACAATTCACCATCACTTTCTGATTCCATCCATTTTCCTTTGTCTGTTATCTACTATCTACCTCATTGGTGACCCTCGGACTATCTTTGATCCGACTTTACTGGCTTAGCCAATAGAAAATAGGTGCAGGAGTAGGCTATTCGGCCCTTTGAGCCAGCACCAATATTCACTGTGATCATGGGTGACCATCCACATTCAGTACCCCGTTCCTGCCTTCTCACCATATCCCTTGACTCCGCTACCTTTAAAAGCTCTATCTAATGGGCCTGTCCCACTTATAGGACTGCAGGTGACTATGCAGTCGCCACATGGTTGCCACATGTTCGCAGGTGGTTGCCGGGGAGTCGCCTTCATGGTCGTGAGGAGTTCCTGCATTCTGGGAACTAGTCGCGGCCTCATTATGATTGCCATGAATTTTTCAACATGTTGAAAAATTAACGACGACTAGAATGAAGCCGCCATGGAGAGTACCAAGAATTCTCGAGCCGTAGGTGGGTCGCCAGGACGTCCGAGTGGATTGCCAGGAGGTCGAAGGTTCTCGTAGGTTGTAGCCGGTGCTGACCAGTCCATTTCATTGGCTCATTGGGGGAAAAAAAAAACAGGCAGTAGTTTTGAGAACCAAGGACAACCAAAAGGTAATATTAAATGTCCGCCTAGGGGGTGTGTGTGTGTGTGTGTGTCTGTGTCTGTGTCTGTGTCTGTGTGTGTGTGTGCCACTTGTCTAAGTGGGACAGGCCCATAACTCTCAAAAGTATCCAGAGAATTGGCCTCCACTGCCTTCTGAGGCAGAGAATTCCACAGATTCACAACTCGCTGGGTCAAAAGGTTTTTCCTCATCTCCATTCTAAATGGTCTAACACTTATTCTTAAACTGTCGCCCCTGGTTCTGCACTCCACCAACATCAGGAACATGTTTCATGCATCTAGCATGTCCAATCCCTTAATAATCTTATATGTATACAAGCTCAGCCAATCCATTCTATCAACATATGACAGTCCCGCCATCCCGGGAATTAACCTCGTGAAACTGCGCTGCACTCCCTCAATAGCAAGAATGTCCTTCTTCAAATTTGGAGACCAAAACGCCACACAATATTCCAGGTGTGGTCTCACTAGGACACTGTACAACTGCAGAAGGACGTCTTTGCTCCTGTACTCAACTCCTCATGTTATGAAGGCCAACATGCCATCAGCTTTCTTCACTGCCTGCTGTACCTGCATGCTTACTTTCAGTGACTGATGAACAAGGACCCCAGGTCTCGTTGCACTTCCCCTTTTCCCAAATTGATACCATTTAGATAGTAATCTGCCTCCCTGATTTTGCCACCAAAGTGGATGACCTCACATTTATCCACATTAAATTGCATCTGCCATGCATCTGCCCACTAAACCCAACCTGTACAAGTCACCCTGTATCCTAATAGCATCCTCCTCACAGTTCACACTGCCACTCAGCTTTGTGTCATCCGCAAATTTGCTAATGTTACTTTTAATCCCTTCATCTAAATCATTAATGTATCTTGTAAATAGCTACGGTCCCAGCACCGAGCCTTGCGGTACCCCACTAGACACTGCCTGCCATTCTGAAAGGGTTCTGTTAATCCCTACTCTTTGTTTCCTGCCTGCCAAACAATTTTCTATCCATGTCAGTACCCTACCCTCAATACCGTGTGCTCTAATTTTGCCGACTATTCTCCTATGTGGGACCTTATCAAATGCTTTCAGAAAGTCCAGGTACATTCATCTCCTATGTGGGACCTTATCAAATGCTTTCTGAAAGTCTAGGTTCACTACATCCATTGGCTCTCCCTTGCCCATTTTCCTAGTTACATCCTCAAAAAATCCAGAAGATTAGTCAAGCATGAGTTCCCCTTCGTAAATCCACACTCACTCGGACCGATCCTGCTACTGCTATACAAATGTGCCGCTATTTCATATTTTATGATTGACTCCAGCATCTTCCCCACCACTGATGTCAGGCTAACTGGTCTATAATTCCCTGTTTTCTCTCTCCCACCTTTCTTAAAAAGTGGGATAACGTTGTCTACCCTCCAATCTACAGAAACTGATCCTGAATCTATAGAACATTGAAAATGATCACCAATGTGTCCACGATTTCTGTAGCCACTTCCTTAAGTACCCTGAGATGCAAACCATCAGGCCCTGGGGATTTATCAGCCTTTAGTTCCATCAGTCTATCCAACACCAGTTCCTCCGTCACCCTAGATCCTCTGGCCACTAGTATATCAGGAAGATTGTTTGCCAGTTCCTTGTTTCCCATAATAAATTCACCTGTTTCAGTCTTCAAGGGTCCAACATTGGTTTTAACTATTTTTTTCCTCTTCACATACCTAAAGAAGCTTTTACTGTCCTCCTTTATATTCTTGGCTAACGTACCTTCGTAGCTCATCTTTTCTCCCCGTATTGCCTTTTAGTTATCTTCTGTTTTAAAAAGTTTCCCAATCCTCTGGCTTCCCGCTCATCTTTGCTATGTTATACTTTCCTTTTTCCTTGACTTTCTTTGTCAGCCACGGTCGCCACTTACTCCTGGGGTGGAAGATTGCAACCTTCATGTGGTCCACCCTGTTTCAACTAATGCGATCAACTCGACGTGCACAAACGGAAGATCAAATAGTACAAGTTGTCCAACAACTTTAGGCTGTGCACGCCACACGAAAGAAGAAGAAGAAGCCTCTTACTCCCCTTAGAATCTTTTTCCTCTTTGGAATGAACTAATCCTGCACCTTCTGTATTATTCTGAGAAATACCTGCTATTGTTGTTCCACTGTCACCCCTGCAAGGGTATCTTTCCAGTCAACTCTGGCCAGCTCCTCCCTCATGCCTCCATAGTCCCCTTTATTCAACTGTAACACTGACACTTTCGATTTTCCTTTCTCCCTCTCAAATTGTAGCTTAAAACATATCATATTACCTTGCACTAAACATTATTCCGTTATACACTGTAAATGGCTCAATTGTAATCAATGTATTGTCTTATCCACTGTAGACAAAAATGCTGGAGAAACTCAGTGGGTGAGGCAGCATCTATGGAGCGAGGGCAATAGGCAACATTTCGGGCCGAAACCCTTCTTCAGTCTTTCCACTGACTGGATAGCATGCAATAAAAAGCTTTTCACTGTACCTTGGTACATGTGACAATAAACTAAACTGAATTAAATTTCGAGGGGTTTATGTAATGCTACTTCTATGCACACATCACAATTTGCTTTCCAGATTAATCAAGTAGAAATATTTACAGACAAACACAGATAAATATGAGGTGTTGGCTCAAACACATTGCTAAAGTAAGTGAGAGTGACAGTGAAAACACCAAACAAGAGTAAAGTTTCATTTTTTAAATTTCAATCACCAGAAGATGTTTTAACATAAGAGGATGCTCCATTGAGAGCATCCTAACATACTGTGTATGCGTGTGGTACACCAGCTGCACAGCGGCTCAGAGGAAAGCGCTCCAGAGGGCCATTGACAACGCCCAGAGGATTGTCGGCTGCCCTCTCCTTACCTTGGAGGACTTACAGTCTTACACAGTTCCCGCTGCATCAAAAAATCCCAGAGTATTATAAAGGACATTTCCCACCCCGGACACTCCCTGTTTGAACTGTTGCCGTCAGGCAGACGGTACAGATCTACAAAGACAAGGACAAACAGACTTAAAAACAGTTTTTACCCCACTGCTCTAAAGGCACTAAATGTAGCCGCCAAGGAACGCAGGGGCGATACATACTAAGGGACTGTGGTACACTGTGAAATCCACAGAAGGATGTAGGGTTGGGTGTTTATGCGTGCTATTTACATGATATTTATGTTAGTTGTTTATCTTTTTTTAATATTTTACCTTGTATGTATCGTTAGCTTTTAGAAATGTTTGAATGGTGCACTGACTGGCTGACATTTTTAAATTTTGTTGTACATGGTTCATGTTACAATGACAATAAAGAAACTATTCTATTCTATGTTCAGAACTCTCCTTGTTCTTTCACTTATCTCAGAACTTAACAAGGAAATGCTAAAAAAATAATTAAATTGAACTAGAAGCTGACTTTACAACCATTTCAACATCCTTTAAAAAATTAAAACAATTCACAAGATGCTGATTCTTTGAAAAAAAATATTTTAATCTGGATGTTGTCAAAGCAAAATGTGATTAAAATTCCAATTCGTTCTCACATAATTAACTTACATTTTGAATTTAATTGGATAACAATTTTGATTAATGACTACTTTTTTTTAAATTTAATTTCTCCCTCTCAGAACATGTTGTTCCTGTCTGCAGTAAAAGCCTCGCTCAAAAACACCCTGTTCTTTCCCTAAGGCTTCGTGTTTTAAAGAATGCAGAAGAAGGATTGGGAATAAAAAGCAGCAAATGCCTGCATGAGCCGTTGTCAAGAATCATCCATGAAGTGCAAGCTTTACTCCCTTAACCTTGGGTACACTCCACAGACTCGCACGTTAATGTTCTCATTAATAATCATTTGTGCGAGTTGGATTTATGACTCCAAGGGGCATGTTAAAGTGAAGTACCATACGAGTTAATGATTTTTTGGTTTTGCTTTGTGAAATTTCAAACCATTATAAAACTTAAATTATCTTTTATTGCATTGCATATCTCACGAGAAAAGGAAAAACAGAAAAAAAAAAACAATATGTCACTTTAACTTGGAAATATATAGATCAAAAAATCTATAACAACATTGCAATGATGAGATGCTCTGAAGACTTGACATTTATACTTGTGGAGCTGTTGAATTCTACATATAAATGAACAATCATTTTGTAGAACTATTACAGTACAGTTGGAAATTATTTGGCTCAGAGTCAGTAAGTCATTTTCACTCTAGTGCCTATCCAATTCTATTTTGAAAGCCTGTTACCCTTTTTTACTAAATCGACAGTTGAATACTAAGAAAGCACTTGCGTTAACAGTGCCTTTCATGTCCTGAGGATTTGCAACGATCAATTTATGTAGAGAAAGGTCCCATGAACAGCAGCATAATCAATAACAACCACACTGGTGGTGTTGGATGGGGTAGAAAAGCAGTAGCAAAAGAGAGTCTTGTCTTTTAAAAGTAAGATAACAAAAGGGTGTTTCTATCTGAGTATTAAAACAGGGGCTCGCTCCCATGTAACTTCTCTTTTTTTTCAGGGCAGTACTGAATCTCAACAGTGCAGCTGATATCCACAACATTCAGACTCTGAGTGTTCCTACTTACGTTATCTGAATAAATTGAACCAACTGGTACTGGTATTTACCTTTGGCACATGTGGGTTAAACTCCACTGCTCTGTGTATAGCTTCCACAGCATTCATTTCTGCCGTGCTGAGTCCTCGCCGAGAGGCTGCCTCTGGTGAAAACCTATGGTCAGGCAAGCAAAATGCACGTCAGTGTAAAGTTAACACATTTATAAATCAAAACCTGAAAATGCTTCAATCATATACATCTTATTCTTATGTAATAATAATAATAATAATGGATGGGATTTATATAGCGCCTTTCTAATACTCAAGGCGCTTTACATCGCATTATTCATTCACTCCTCAGTCACACTCGGTGGTGGTAAGCTACTTCTGTAGCCACAGCTGCCCTGGGGCAGACTGACGGAAGCGTGGCTGCCAATCTGCACCTACGGCCCCTCCGACCACCACCAATCACTCACACACATTCACACACATTCACACACAGGCAAAGGTGGGTGAAGTGTCTTGCCCAAGGACACAACGACAGTATGCACTCCAAGCGGGATTCGAACCGGCTACCTTCCGGTTGCCAGCCGAACTTAGCCCATTGTGCCATCTGTCGTCCCAATGTACACTCTTCACATGTGAAAATCCATGGTTCCTTCAAAATGAAAGCACAGAAGGGTGACCTGATTAAATCCCATTCCTTCTTTCCAGAGATGCTGCCTGTCCCGCTGAGTTACTCCAGCATTTTGTGTCTATCTTCTAAATTATGATGGAGTCTACTATGGTAGTCATAGTGAATACATTTATACCGTGGATCTCTGAATACCAATAAACATAAAAAACATATCTCTTTAAAAGTACTGTAGGCACACATAAATCTAACAATATGCAAGGAACTTTTTTACCCAGTGGGTGGTTATACATCCAAAGTAGAATTTTAGATAACTGCTAATGTGTAAGAAGGAATTGGGAACTTCTTCAAAAGAAGGGTCTCTTCTTATGAAGAAGGGTCGGGACCCAAAACATCACCCATTCCTTCTCTCCAGAGATGCTGCCTGTCCCACTGAATTATTCCAGCATTTTGTGTCTATTTTATTTCACTGCTAAATGTATTTAACTGGAATGCTAGATAAAAACAAAGAGCAAGCATTTAAAGATTATATTAATAATTAATAACATTATTAATGTGAAGTGGGCTTGTATGAGGCATGAATATAACATGTATGAGACATGAACGTAACATAGACTATTGGGCCAAATTTCCTTTTATTTTTAATTTTATGCAACTCCATGCAACACTGACTATGTCGGCCAAGGACTAAGACTAAGAATCCAATGCACAATGTTGGATGAAAAGCTCGCTCAGAATTTTATCGTAACAGCAAGTGATAATCTTAAAAAATGTAAAAAACAGCACATAATGAAGGAACAAGATAGTTACCATCGAATAGATGCCTTTGCTAACATGAAATTAAGTAATACAAGCCATTGCATCAGCGTTATAAAACGCAACCCTCTGTGCATATCATTTTAACTGTTACACATCCTATTTTATTGACATTCTTTGCAAATGCGAAACGTTCTTGCAACTAATATTTTCAAGTCCAGATTGATGTAATATATATTTTGGATGCCATTAAATATAAATATTTGTTCCTGGGATGTGCACCCCATGGGCAGAGTCAGATGTACGGATCCTGAAGTGCTGAAAACTCAGAGGGTCAGGCAGCATCTTTGGAGAAAAAGGATAGGTGTCGTTTCGGTCGAGACCTTTCCTACAGTCTGAGGAGCAATAAATAACTATGAACTGCAAACTTTATTCTCTATTGAACAATAATGAGCCTTATGCCAATCTCAGCAACTTCAACGATTAAATTGACAAAAGTCAAAAAAATGATGGGACTAATTATATTCAATTTAACTGTCCAAAGTGTGAGGATTAGAACTCGCTCGTTTTGAGCTGACACTGGGCTGTGTGCTCTACTCAATTCTACCTGAGCAGATTTAATTTTGGAACTGAGACTCATGCAGACGTTCTTCTCTACAAAAACATAATGTGGATTTCCAGATGAAAACAGGGTGGCACAGTAGTGCAGCGGGTTGAGCCACTGCCTCACAGCTCCCGTTACCGGGTTCGATCCTGTCCGTGGGTGCAGTCTGTACGGAGTTTGCACATTCTCCCTGGGTTTCCCCGAGGATGCTCCGGTTTTCTCCCACATCCCAAATTAATCAGCAACTGTGCGGCAGAATCTGGGGAGAGTTGATGGGGATGTATGCAGAATAAAATGGGGTTATGGTGATGCTGGCTGGCACGCTAAGATAAAGAAAATTAAGACCTCAGTATATAAAATGAAGAATATGTCAAATTAGGAGAGGCATAAATAGGGTAGTCAGAATTGTTTTCTGAGGGTGGCAATGTCAAAGACTAGAGGACTTTAAGGTGACAGGCCAAAATTTAAAGGAGATGTGCAGGGCAAGTTCACACATTGGGGGCAGTTGGTGCCAAGGGGGATTGTCAGAGGCAGATATGATATTAGCACTGAAGAGCCTTTTTAAAGATAGCCAAAGGGGCCTATTTCCATGCTGAATATAGACACAAAAAGATGGTAACTCAGCGGGACAGGCAGCATCTCTGGAGAGAAGGAATGGGAGACGTGCAGCCCAGTGTTAATAATATTGATTTCTCTCACTTCAGCCCGGCATTTCTCTCACCTCTCTCTATCCCTCCCCCACCCAAGTCGCACTAGCTTCGCATTTTCACCCTACAACCTGGCCTGTTTCCGATATCATCGTTACTTTTTTGCATATTTTTCATTCATTGTTCTTTATCTCTCCACATCACCGTCAATATCTCTCGTTTCCCTTATCCCTAACCAGTCTGAAGAAGGGTCTTGACCCAAAATGTCACCTATTACTCCAGTTTTTTATATCCATCTTTGGTTTAAACCAGCATCTGCAGTTCCTTCTTACACTATTTCCATGCTGTATGACTCTTTGACTCCATATTCTGTCAGGTTTATGCCCTCTGCTGGTGAATGGAAAATCCCTATCAGTTCACTTGTGGTATAAGTTAAGGGGAAAAAAAACTTAAATAGAAGAGGCATGTTCAGAGAGAAAAGCAACATGTCTTTTAGGTAAAGGTTGCATCTTGACAAGTCTTGAGTCTTGTCTGACAAGTTTGTAAATGAGTTGTGACTGGATTGTTTGGATTCAGAACTGGCTTTTTCCATAGACGACAGGATTATGGTGGAAGGGTGTAATTCTGGCTGGAGGTCTGTGTCCAGTGGAGTACCACAGGTATCTGTGCTGGGACCTCTGTTGTTTATTATATATATATATACACACACAACTTGGACATAAATGTATAAGAAGCACCTACAGATGCTGGTTTACACCGAAGTTAGACACAAAATGCTGAGTAATTGAGCAGGTCAGGCAGCATCTCAGGAGAAAAGGAATAGGTTATGTATCGGGTCGAGACCCTTCATCAGACTGAGAGTCAGGGAGGGGGACAATGTTCCTGTGCAATACTGTTCTATGTTCTCTGTACATGTCCAAGTGAATTTTATATGTTGTAGTTGCACACATTTCTACCACTTCATCCAGCAGCTCTTTCTCCACGTATACGCCATGCTCTGTTTGTAAAAGGTGCTCCCCCCCCCACCCACCCAATGTCCATTTTAAATCTTTCTCCTCTAACCTTAAACCAATGCTCTCTAGTTTTTGACTCTCGAACTATGGGTAGAAGACTGGCTGTTCACCTTATCTCTAGTTCTCAAGATGTTTTATATAAATATATCCATAAAGTCTCCCCTCGGCCTGCTTTGCTCAGGAGGAAAAAAATGACATGGCTTATCCAGACTCTCCCTGAAACTGAAACCCTCCAGATCAAGTAACATCCTCATAAATCTTTTCTGCACTCTTTCCAGTTTAATAACATCCTTCCTACAGCAGGGTGACATGAACGATACACAATACTCCAGGTGTGGTCTTATCATCATCTTGTGCAGCTGTGACATGAGGTGCCAACTCGTGTATTGAATACCCTTACCAATGAAGGTAAGCAAACAAACTATACGTTTTATGTTTTGTGGGATAATCATAATTTCCAGGAACTCAACAAAAACACCACGTTTGGGTAGATATATTAAACATCTATTTCTGAATTCTTCTGAGCGAGCAATTATTAAACCAATAGAAGATGTCACTGAGAAAGGGAATGTTAGGTACTCACTTATCTGATACAGCTCGTGCTTTTAGCAGTGCGGCAGTATAGCATATGGTCGCAGATTTTGGCAAGCTGATATCTGTAGATGGCAAAATAGATTAGGATATATATTCCAATATAGGGAATAATATAATAATATAGAAAAAATAATATATAGGAATGCATGCAAAGAAATCAGCCACAATCGGAATCAAATACCGTACTAACAATGTCAGCATCTAAAAACATATCAATACGAGTTGACACGGTTTGAAGTAATATATATTCAGTAAGGGAGGCTTTGAACTAAATAATTTTGGTAAAAAATTAAGCGGATTAAACCAATTGGTGAAGTATTGCGTGACACAAATCTGTGAGTTCTCTGCAGTTACAAGTAAAAATTAAGCATTTTTTAGAATTTAGAAAAAGATGTCATTGATGAACTGAGTCATCATCATTTTTGAGGTTAGTAGCAAACAGATTAGAGTAGTGATGCAAGTTCTGGGCTCACAGAGACTGGAACCCTTGTCTCCGCATTTAACAATGTGTATTTATGATTGCATAAAGAAACACAAAAGTTGTACGCTTGAGTTTACATACGACATTGTTCAAAACTATGCAAGTTGTACAGATAGGAAGTTACATAAACAAGGACTTGTCAAATAGGCACAATTATGGCAGAGTGGAGAAATAGAAGTATAAGCAAAGGACACTTTCTAGAAAGTTAAATCTCCATTACAGACTCCAATAAACAGTAAGAAAGAAAATATTGCGTTAAAAAAGAAATCACAGCAGAGAAGATGAACAACAAGTTATGTGACTGAAGAATGCAGCATTAATACAATTCAGCACATGGCACTGAACGGACTGCAGTTGTGTGATTATTATTTTGTTTCCATTTGGGATACTTACCATCGTATTTGGCCAAGACCACCTGTACATCAGCGTATGCTTGAAGCTCCAAAAGAGCTTCTAATAAATTTTCATGGATGTTCAGCATACTAAGAAGTGGAAATTCTTTCATTAACTGCAAAAGAAAATTGCCAAATGCAACTGATCTTCAAATGCAATGTACAGATATTAACAAACACAGTCATTTAGATCTGCATCTGCAACCACTTTGCTAAAGACTTTGTGCACATATATTTTATATCAACGGGTCGATGGTGGAAAGGGTCAAGAACTTCAAATTCATGGGCGTGCATATTTCCGAAGATCTCTCCTGGTCCCAGAACACTGATGCAATCATAAAGAAAGCACATCAGCGCCTCTACTTCCTGAGAAGATTACGGGGAGTCGGTATGTCAAGGAGGACTCTCTCGAACTTCTACAGGTGCGCAGTAGAGAACATGCTGACGGGTTGCATCGTGGCTTGGTACGGCAACTTGAGCATCCAGGAGCGGAAAAGGCTGCAAAAAGTTGTAAACACTGTCCAGTCCATCATCCGCTCTGACCTCCCTATCATCGAGGGGATCTATCGCAGTCGCTGCCTCAAAAAAGCTGCCAGCATCATCAAGGACCCACACCATCCTGGCCACACACTCATCTCTCCTCTGCCATCAGGTAGAAGGTACAGGAGCCTGAAATCTACAACATCCAGGTTCAGGAACAGCTTCTTCCCCACAGCCATCAGACTATTAAACACAACTTTAAACAAACTCTGAACTATAACAGCCTATTGCACTTGTTTATTTATGTGTGTGTATATATATATTCTATGGTATATGGACACACTGATCTGATCTGTATTTATGCCTACAATATTCTGTTGTGCTGCAGCAAGCAAGAATTTCATTGTCCTACCTGGGACACATGACAATAAACTCTCTTGATTTAACGCTACCACTGACCAATATCGTATTGTGTCAAAGATAAATTCCAATAGGTGTCACTGATTTCACCGTATCTTCAGAAAGGTGTAATAAGAAGCTTCACAAATAGAATTTACAGGTGGGAGACACGTTTACAGGTGGAAGACACTGAGAAGTGAATGATGTCCCATTACTTACATCTCTCATTAGTTTCACAGCTTCTCGTATTCTTCCCAGTTTTCTCGCACACATTGCAAGCCTTCGTTTGATATAAACCAAAACATTTGTGTCTCGCCCTGGCAAAATAAGAAGAATTAAGCTAAATTTCAAACCATTTAAAAATGAAAGTTATTAGATTTGTGTCATGTGGTTATGTGAAAATCAGCTTCAAGCTTCAGAAAATGAGAATTTAATAGTTGATATAATTCAGTCCAGGATTAAGGTTATTTACAATTCAAATAGAGGTTTTGAAATACATTCTTAGCCTTGATTTACGAGAATGTTGCCAGGACTTAAGAGACTGAGCTCTAGAGAGAGGTTGAGCAGGCTGGGACTCCATTCCTGTACTTAAGGATGAGGGGTGATCTTATAGAAGTGTACTAAATCGCGAGAACAGGTCAACGCACAGAATCTCTTTCCAGAGTAGAGGAATTGAGAACCAAAGGACATAGGTTTAAGGTGAGGTGGGGAGAGGGGAATATTTAATAGGAACTTGAAGGGTAACTTTATTTTACACAAAGTGTGGTGAGTATATGGAACAAGCCGCCGGAGGAGGTAGTTGAGGCAGGTATTATTGCAATGTTTAAGAAACATTTAGACAGATACATGGATAGGATAGGTTTAGAAGGATTTGGGCCAAACGCAGGCAGGTGGGACTAGTGTAGATGGGACATGTTGGTTAGTGTGGACAAGTTGGGCCTGCTTCCATGCTGCGTGACTATGAGTTCAGACCTTGATCATGGCGGTGAACATTTTTTTCAGATGATTTTATGGATGGCATAGAAATGGCAGGTTGACAGGTCACTTCCTCCCGAGTTTGTAAAAAAAATGCAGCTAAGCCAATGTAAAGATAGGCAGTCTGGTCTGGATGATTGATCTCTAACATGTCTGCAAAGACTTCAGTATTATGTGCCTGCTATCTTGTTCTCTAATGTTTAAGAAGGAACTGCAGATGCAGAATCGAAGGTAGATAAAAATGCTGGAGAAACTCAGCGGGTGAGGCAGCTTCTATGGAGCGAAGGAATAGGTGACAATAGGTTGAGACCCTTCTTCAGAATAAGGTCTCTGACCGACCCGAAACGTCACCTATTCCTTCGCTCCATAGATGCTGCTTCACCCGCTGAGTTTCTTCAACATTTTTATCTCCCTTTAGTTTAGAGATACAGTGCGGAAATAGGCCCTTCGGCCCA
Organism: Amblyraja radiata; assembly: GCF_010909765.2. Taxonomy (NCBI): domain Eukaryota; kingdom Metazoa; phylum Chordata; class Chondrichthyes; order Rajiformes; family Rajidae; genus Amblyraja; species Amblyraja radiata. Next base: position 5,961,416 of record NC_045979.1, on the reverse strand, counting down.
CAGAGTCCGCGCCGACCAACGATCCCCGCACATTAACACTATCCTACAAGCTCTAGGGATAATTTACAATTTTACTGAAGCCAATTAAACCTACAAATCTGTACATCTTTGGAATGTGGGAGAAAACCGGAGCACCCGGAGAAAACCCACGCAGGTCACGGGGAGAACGTACAATCTCCGTACAAACAGCACCCGTGGTCAGGATCAAACCCGGGACTCTGGCGCTGTAAGGCAGCAACTCTACCGCTGCGCCTCCATGGTAGTAAGAGTATGGCACATGTTTTAATGTTTTACAGCAATGTGACTCCAAAGAACACCAGCTGAGATTTCCTGTAATGAGAAGCCACGACATTTGTGCAGGTGCTAAGAAACACAAGTTGAAAATAAATTAGTGTTGATTTATTTATTGCCACTCCCCCCCCAACCCCCCCCGAAGCATACACACACAAATTCAGTGTTGAGAGGGGCAAACATTTAAAAGGGACCAGAGAGACAGTTTTTTTGCACACAGAAGGTGCAATGTACATGAAACGAGCTGCCAGAAGGAGAGGTAGAGGTAGGCACAATGACATTTGAAAAATACTGAGACAAGAACAGGCATAGGAATTATTTTAGGGATACTGTGTTCGATTAGGCGACTTCGTCAGCATGGGCCGGATGGGGGGGGGGGGCTGTTTCCATGTTGTATGCTCGATGACTCTATTCCGTATCTCAAGCGTTTCAATAGTTTGTGAATTGTATAAAGGCGAACTTGCGTTACCCAAACGACTGTTGTTTATATTCAATTTTTTTTGTGCCCTTCATCATCACTCCAGCTTTGCCAGTTAAGCTTTCGATGATCCAGGTCCAATATATAAACATTTCTGCCCAAGATATTCATTTAATTTGTTCATTAAAACCTCCCTTTGATCAAATGTTGGGTCACCCATCCTATTTTTTCATGTTGCCTTTGTGTCAAGTTGTTTGATATTGGTTCTGTCCTTGGGTATTTCACTAAGCTAAAGCTGTGCTAGTTAATATTGCAGCAGTGTGAACTTATCACACTTCAGAGTTCAGGGGGAATTGTTCGCAACAAAAATAAGTTGAACATTTTTCACACTCAATTTCAACTCTCAGATGATTCAAACATACATAGAACGTAACACACAGAGTATAAAACAGTGCAGCACGGGAATAGGTTTTTTGGCTCACAATATCTGTGCCAGACATGATGCCAAGGCAAACGCTTATCTGCCTGCACATAATCCATATTTCTCAATTTCTTGTATATCCACATGCCTATCCAAAAGTTTATTAAACACCATTATCTTATCTGCCTCTACCACCACCACGCAGCACATTCCAGGCACCAACCACCCTCTGTGTAAGAAAACTTGGCTCAAACATCTCTTTTAACCTTTGCCATTTTCCTCTTGCATTTGCTTTATCTCAGGAAAAAGGTTCTGAAAGGTTCTATGTCTCTCATAATTTTATATATTTCTATCAGGTCTCCTCTCAACCACTGGCATTCCAAAAAAAACAAACCAAGTCTGTCCCACTTCTCCTTGTAGCTAATACCCTCTAATCCAGGCATCATTCCAGTAAACCACCTCTGCATCTTTTCCACATCCATGATATCCTTTCTCTATTGAGGCACCAGAACTGCACGCAATACTCCAAATGCAACCTCATTCAAATGCTATAAAGCTGCATCATCATTAAGCAGCACCCAAAGCCTAGATCATTGAAGGCATTCTTTACCACTATCAGCTTGTGTTGCTACTTGCACGGAGTTATGGACTTGGACACAAATATCCTACTGTACATCAATGGTATTAAGGGTCTTGCCATCAATTCAATATTTTCCCCTTTGATCTTTCAAAGTGTAACACCTCAAACCTACGGATTAAACTCCACCCGCAATTTCTTTGCACATTTCTGTAGCAAATTTATATTCCGCTATATACTTTGGTAGTCTTCTTCACAGTGCAGCAACCCCAACAATCTTGGTGTCACATGCAAACATACAAACCTGCCCTTTTACGCCCCCGTTATTTATATCTATTACAAACAATAAGGTCCAAACACAGATCCCTGCAGAACTCTACTGGCCACAGCCTGAATATTGTCCTTCCACCACAACTGTCTGCTGTCAGTAAGCCAGTTATGAATCCATACAATCAAGTCACTGTTAATCCCATGCATATTAATCTTCTAGATCAGCCTACCATCGGGTATTTTATCAAATGCCTTACTAAAATCCAGCTAGACAACATTCACTGCCCTTTCTTCAATGATCACCTTTGTCACGTCCTCGAAAAAACGTAATCAAGTTAATAAGACACAACCTGCTGCCATAGATGCTGCTGCACCCGCTGAGTTTCTCCAGCATTTTTGTGTGCATACAAGACCATGCTGATTGTCCCAAATGAGCCCATTCTCTTCCAAATGGAAATAAATTCTATCCCAAAGAATCCTCTCCAATAGTTTTCCCACCATTGATGTGAGCATCACTATCCTGGATTCTCTCTACTTCCCTTCTTAAACATGGGAACAATATTAGCTCCTCTCCAGTCCTCCAGGACCTTGTCTATGGTTAGAGACAATGAAAAGATCTTCATCAAGGCTCCTGCAATCTCCTCTCTTGCCTCTCTCAATAACCTGGGATAGTTCGCATCAGGCCCAGAGGATCTATCCATGTTAATGCTCTTCAAGAGCCCCAACATCTCCTTACTTAATCTCAAACTGCAGCTGCATTAGTATTCTCCGCAGATTTCACTGTCTCCTGTATTCTTCTTCATGGGGAATACAAACGTATTTATAAACCAGTCTATTATTTATAATCTGCCATTGTAATGCAGAAAATCTGCCAAATTCACATTGAGAAGTCCTACAAAGAGCAATATGATAATAGCCAGGTGACATTAGGTGAAAAGTGTTTAAGAAGGAACTGGAGATGCTGGAAAATCGAAGGTAGACAAAAGTGCTGGAGAAACTCAGCGGGTGCAGCAGCATCTATGGAACGTAGGAAATGGGCAACGTTTCGAGAACATTGCCTATTTCCTTCGCTCCATAGATGCTGCTGCACCCGCTGAGTTTCTCCAAGGGTTTCGGCCCGAAAAGTTGCCTATTTCCTTCGCTCCATAGATGCTGCTACACCCGCTGAATTTCTCCAGCACTTTTGTCGACATTAGGTGAAATACGGCCACTGAAGTTGGTTATGGGAATGGAACTACCAGCTCCAGCCGCAAACAGCAAATTCAACCTGCTGATTGGCCGTGGAAATCGGCTATGAGAAGTAATCTGCTTGCTCCTGCCTGGCTGAATTGCCAGAGTCCCGGCACCAAGCAGCAAATTCAACCTGCTGATTGGCCACGGAGGTCAGCTCTGAATATTCATCTGCCGCTCCAGCCAGGCCGGAGTTCCAGAGCCCCAGCTGCAGGCGGCAAATTTTAGCTGCCAATCCGTGCGGAAGTTCCGATGAGGTCGAGATCAGCTACCTCACCCAGCCTAGGCACCACATAACCTGGGATAACCGGTTCTCCGGAGCTCCCGCAACCACAGCTTCGTCTACTGGACTGGAGGGTGGCAGCTTCGACCGCCCCGGGCCGCGGAGTTTGAACCGGCCCGTTCGCGGAGCTCGGATGCGGCCGCTGGACTTACCATCACCCGGCGGGGTCACAACATCGGAACCCTGGATCGCCTCAATGCAGAGGGAGACGTGGAGGGAAGAGACAAGGACTTTAAGACTTTTGCCTTCCATCACAGTGAGGGTGTGCCTGGTTGACTCACTGTGGTGGATGTTAAACTGTGTTAAGTGTGTGTTTTGTTATTTTAATCTATGTTATGACTGCAAGGTATATAATTTCGTTCAGACTGAAATGTCTGAATGACAATAAAGGATACTTTACTTTACATTTACAGAGGGACTTCCGAGGGGATGGATTTTAAGGTCGGGGGGAGGGGGCAGACCACCAGTTGCCGAATAAACGGTGGTGGACCTGTAGTAAAGGACTGGTCCAAAAGGGGGGTTACACAGAGTGTTCCCTTAATGTGTTTTATGCGGTAACACATCAACATTCTTGACATAATTACGCAGCTTACTATGTTGTGCTTCTTGCTGTGGGCTGTGGTGTTGAAGCTGCTGGCTCCTTCTGTAGCATACCTCACCAGCTTTCAGTGCCTGTTTAAATAGTTTCTCAGCCTCAAGTATTGTGGTTGTTTCCTCCTCAGCCAGGAGAACATATGCTGTGGCGCACCTAAGGAAAAGGAACAAAACCGATATATCAGTACGTACCTCAGTTTAGGTTAGTACCACTCATAACTTTTTAATACCATTTTACTTTTAACTATTTACTACATCTACAACCTGGTGTAGCAGAGAAAGAATTGGGGACTGGTGCTGGGGAATGTGTAAAACAAGGAATGTTTAACAGAACCAACTAAAACGGGTGATCATTGGTCAGTGTGGACTCGGTGGGCCAAAGGGCATATTTCTATGCTGTATCTCTAAACTAAAGCAAAGTAAAATGAAAGCATAGTTGAGGCCCATGACCACATCTTTGACTCAAAGTGAGAGGAGTCAAAAGAGAAGTTGGTGACGGTGATAATGTTTCACCAGGCAAAAGCAAACCCAGCGACTCTCATAGTTCCCTTGACTACATCTCCTCCCACTCTGCCTCTTGCAAGGACTCTCAATGTCTCCATCTCCACTGCATCTGCTCCAAGATGAAGCTTTCCACTAGTAAATGTGATTTTTGCCTCTGTTGTGGATAGATCCCTCACCCGTGCCTTCACTGTGTGCCTTCGCAATTCTGCTCCGCCACCCCCTCTCTCACCTCCTCCAAGGGACCAGAGCAGCCCTTCCAAGCGCGAGGGAATTTCACATACATCTCTTCAAACTTGCTCCTCTGCGTTCAGTGTCTCCCGATATGACCTCCATTACATTACTACACAAAGCGCAAACGAGCAACTCATTTCCCCGAACACTTGCCAAGGCTTACTGGATCTCCTGGTTGCTAACCATTTTAACTCTCCTTTCCATACTGACCTTTCTGTCCTTGACTTCCTCCATAGCCAGAGTGAGGCCATCTGGAGGAAAAGCTCCTCATAATCTACATGGGTCGCTGACAAATTTGTTACTTTTGCATCTTTCTGTAATCTTTCTATCTAGCTGTTCCTCTATCTCCCTCTGGTTATCTCCTCAGTGGACAAATCTCCAGTGTGTACTCGTTCAGTGCCGCCATGATGTTTGCACCAATTAGTTGAGCAACTCCACCTCATTTACCTCATCCTCTACCATATCTGAAACCCTGGAACATTGAGCTAGTACCATCCCTCTTGCAACAAAGTATTTGTAATGACCACAATATCGTACCACCAAGTATTGATCCAGGCTCCAAGTTCATCGGCTTCATCCATGATATTAATTGAAATAAAATACTTCAACCCATCCATTTCACCTCATTCCTTAACCTCCCCCTGCCTGTCTTTCCTTTGAGATTTATTGGTCATAACATCTACCTTCCTATCAGTACATGGTGGACAGAGTACGTGTCCATCAGGCCTTGGCAGACAGGGTGCAAGTGACTCCTTTACATCAGCCAATCCAAGGGTAAACTAGGCAACCATTTTGCTGAACACCAGCATTCGATCTCCCTTTTGCTAACCATTTTAACTCTCCATCCCATTTGCATACAAACCTTTCTTTAGGGATAGAGATTTCCTTCAAACCATAAATACTGATGATGAGACAACTGTATGAACCATTAAGAACTATTGTGAAATAATCTAATCCTCCTGTCGTATTTGAGATCAGGGAATCTATTTAACTAAACAGTAGGAACATTTTAAATTTCAATCAATCCTAAAAATAATTATTGAATTAAACTTTTCAGCTGTTCTAATCTGCAGAAATCTTAATACATATAAGACCGTAAGACCATAAGACATAGGAACAGAATTAGGCCATTTAGCCCATCCAGTCTACTCAGTAACTCAATCATGGATGATCTATTTTCCCTCTCAACCCATTCTCCTGCCTTCTCCCCATAGCCTTCGACACTCTTAATAAAGAATATATCGATCTCTGCTTTAAAAATACCCAATGACGGTCTCCATAGCAGTCTGTGGTAATGAGTTCCACAGATTCACCACCGTATGTTTAAAGTTCCTCCTCATCATTTTGAAGATACGTCCTTTTATTGAGGCTATGTCACCTGATTCTAGTCGCTCCCATTACTGGAAACATCCTGTCAACGTCCACTCTATCTAGGCCTTCCATTATCCAACAGGTTTCAATCAATGCAGCCTCAAATGTTAGCCAATCAATCTCGGGTAATTCTCGTAAATCTCCTCTGGACCCTCCACCAAACCAACACATCCTTCCACAGATATGGTGCTTACTATATTCCAACTGTGGTTTGAGGCAGGGAGAGGGGTGAGGAGAGGGAGATGGAGAGGGGGAGGAGAGACGGGTGGGGTATGGGAGGAGAGAGGGATGGGGGAGAGAGGTGTGGGGGAGGGGGGGAGGGAGGGGAGGAGGGAGATGGGGTAGGGGAGGGAGGGGGAAGAGTGTGGAGGGAGGGGGAGAGGGGTGGGGGGAGAGAGTGGAGAGGGAGGGGTAGGGGGAGAGGTGGAAGAGGGACAGAGGGGTAGGGGGAAGGGGGCGGAGGGAGAGAGGGAAGGGGATGGGGTAGAGAGGGAAGGGGGGTGGGAGATAGAGGGATGGGGGTGGGAGGAGAGGGAGAGGGGTGAGGAGAGAGAGTTGGAGAGGGGGAGGAGAGAGGGGTGGGGGAGGGGAGGGGAGGGGGAGAAAGGTGTGGGGGAGGGGGGAGATGGGGTACCACCATGAGGTACCACCTCCAGTTTAAATTCCATTTGGAATATTTTGGAGAACCAAGAAACCAAGAAACAAGATCAGCACCTGATAAAGCCTCAGCATTACATCCTTGCTTTTAAATTCCAGTACTCTCGAAATGAAGAAATTTGTCTTCCTTACCGCCAACTCAACCTGCAAATTATCTTTTTGGAAATCCTCCCGTCCCTTTGCACCTCCAATTTCTGAATCCTCTCATCATTTAGAAAGTAGTCTATGCCTTTACTTCTTCTACCAAAATGCATGACAATACAATTTTCTATGCTGTATTCCATTTTCCACTCCTTTGCCCACTCGTCCAAGTCTTTCTGCAACGTCCCTGCTTCCTCAACCCTACCTGCCCCTCCACCTATCTATGTATCATCCGCAAACATGGCCACAAAGCCATCAATTCCCTCATCCAAGATCATTAACATATAACGTGAAAAGTAGCAGACCCAACACTGGCCCCAACGGAACACTGCTATACACTGGCAGACAACCAGAAACGGCCACCTTCATTCCCACTCTTTGCCTCTGCTAGTCAGCCAATCTTCTATCCATACTTGTACCTTCCTTCTTAATACCATGAATTCCTATCTTGTTTAGCAGCTTCACGTGTGAGACCTTTGCAAGACCTTCCAAAAATCCAAGTAAACAACATCCACTGATTCTCTTGTCTATCCTGCTTGTTACTGCCTCAAATAACTCCAACAGATTTGATAGGCAAGATCTCCCCTTAACAAACCACGCTGACTTCAGCCTATTTTATCACATGCTTCCAAGTACCCCGAAACCTCATCCTTAATAATTTTACCAACCACAGAAGTCATACTGACTGGATTATAATTTATTTTCTTTTGCCTCGTTCAATTCTTAAATAGCGGAATTCTATTTGAGATTTTACAGTCCTCTGGAAACATTCTTGACTACAGTAATTCTTGAGAGATCACGACTAATGCGTTCACAGCTACCTCTTTCAGAACCCAGGGGTGTAGTCCATCTGGTCTAGGTGTCTTATCCACCTTCAGACCATTCAGCTTCCCAAGCACCATATTTTACCCTTTAGACCAAAACATGTAATTCACTTTCACAAGTAAATAAACAGAACAATTTGTTTAAAGACATGAAGGGATAAGATGAGCTGAGTTTATGACAAGGTGCGTCAGGAGACCAACGACAACCTGAACTGATAGCATCATTGCCACGATAAAGTATTTCAAGGCATTTTGTCCAAGATCAAACCACTCACTTATACAGTCACTTTTTGCCATCCATCTTAGAAACATTCATATAACACATGGACTAAATATAATTGGTGAAGTAAAAGCCCATGAGGATCTTTAATAAAGAGAATGTCATTCTGTATTTATGCTTACAATACTCTGCTGTGCTGCAGCAAGCAAGAATTTCATTGTCCTATCTGGGACACATGACAATGACGACAAACTCTCTTGACTTGAAACTCTCTTGAAAAAGTGCATATACTTTTGTGGTATGACAAAAAAAAATGTGTGTGAATTGAGCATACTTTTAAAGTTCTATTCAGCTTGTTAACCTTTCGTCAACAAGATGTTAATGGAACTTTTAAACAATTTACACTTTTTACCATTTCAAAATGTTAAAAGGTCATGCACAAGAACTATACATAGCAGCAATCCCCCTCATAGGATCTGACATGCAACATTCAATCAGTTCAAAATAGTGATAAGAAAAAGGAAATTGCACATTGAAGCAGTTCCATGTAACAGAAAAACAGGGATGATAGAATGACTTTCAAAGGGTTGATATTGATGATAGAGGCCGAGTGTTTAATTGTTATGTGCTAAGGCAGCATAGTGGCGCAGTTGGTAGATCAGCTGCCTCAACGACAGAGACCCTGAATCAATCCGACCTCGGACGCTGTCTGTATGGAGTTTGCACGTTCTCCCTGTGACCGCGTGGGATCTCCGAGTGCCTCGGTTTCTTCCCACATGGCAAAGATGAGCAGGGTGTCGGTTAAAATGTGTAGGAAAGAACTGCAGATGCTGGTTTAAATCGAAGGTAGACACAAAATGCTGGAGTAACTCAGCGGGTCAGGCAGCATCTCTGGAGAGAAGGAATGGGTGACGTTATGGGTTGAGACCTGATGTTGGTTAATTGGCTTCTGTAAAACTGCCCTGGGAGTTGATGAGAAAGTGGGATAACAAAGAATTGTGTGAATGAGTGATCAATGGCCGGTGTTGACTCAATGGGCTGAAGGGCCTGTTTCCATGCTGCATCGCTACACTAAACTGTTAGAGAATCACAATTGGCAGAACAGAACATACTCATTGTTTAATTCCAAAGCTTGGTACGCTGCCTTCATTCTAGCTTGAGCATTCCTCTCCCGCCATGCTTTCTGCATCACTGTTAAAATAAATCACTGTCAACATCATGGTTATTTGCAGATCACACTCACCAATACAGCAGAACATCTGGACAGAAAAACACTTTAAGCCCACATTCGACAAGAAAGTCATTGAATCTTTCTAGCTAGAAAAGAACAGATGTTCTAACATGGATTGTTGCATTCCAATAGACATAATGTAGACAATAATAACACGAAGATGAAATATACCATTAAAAAAATGATCAGTGTTTTGTTGCCAGCAATGGCTTTTGTATTACGACAGCCACATGGTCCCAAACAAGCATGCAAGTTTAGAATTTTACACGTTATCTTGAAAATGTTATCTAACACTTCAGTGGAAAGATGCCCGTCCAATGCGCCTTCACACAGAAATACGGCACATGTGGGGAAGAATTAAAATGCTCATTCTTTCATCACTTTGGCTTGCTGAAAATTCTGACCATTGTGGTCATAAATCATCCAAATCAGACACTCCCAAATCCTGGTTTGTGCTAAATCAACTGTCATGGGTAGGGTAGCATGTACACAAATTGGTCTTGTGCTCCGTGCTCTGCACCAAATGCCAGTCAGAACCTGGCAGCCTGGTGTTTCTGATTTTGACTTCTTAAGGAATTTCACAAGCATGAATGAAGCATGTTTAGTGAAGAAGGAATAATGGATGAAAAAGCATCTGAACCAGTACTTGGTGACACAATCAAGCCAAGGTTTACATTTTCCAACATTGAGCATTGAATTTAGATTTGCATTTCATACTGGAATTGTCAATGTGAATTAACCACACCAACTATAGTTTCATGTCAGTGATGGTCCTGCAGTGGCTCCAAAGGCAGGAGGATGTGATTACTGTGTGGCAAGTTGACAGGTAATTTCCGTTACAACTGTGTACAGGGCTTTTTGCTTGAAATAAATGACAGAATATGCATGAATTTTTTTAAATATTAAAACATAAAATATGTTGACACTCCTGAGATACTGAATTGTCGAAGGCGCAGTGTTCTGCTCCACCCATGTCCCATCTGCTTAATCTCAACTGCTCATAAAAGATTTCATGACACGATATGAAGAAAAGCAGTGATGCTTTCCAAATTTTGTAATGAAAGCAGACAAGTTTGGCATTTTTAATTGACCAATTTTTCAGAATCCCCATTCCCAACATTTTCAGCAGTGACTACACCTCAAAGCAGATCAAGGCTTCTATACCACAAAAGGCATCGTCACCCAATCCATTTTTGTCCCAGGTTATCTGTCACACATTCAGGCTTACCAGAAGGAATCCAAAGCAGAGAAAGACTTGTAGATATTTCCTACTCACTAAGACCTAGTGCATAGCATAATATAAATGCTATTGCAGAAACTGGCAAGGAACAGATTTCTAAATCAAGATGAATAAATATAATTTACACTGGTGAGAAGCATCTATTTGCCTAATCCATTATTTAATTAAGAGAGGTCTGCATCATGAACAAAAAAAATTCAGCCAGTATTGCTAGGAAACAGAATATAGTGTGCAGGAAGTGTTCAAGAAGGAACTGCAGATGCTGGAAAATCGAAGGTACACAAAAATGCTGGAGAAACTCAGCGGGTACAGCAGCATCTATGGAGCGAAGGAAATAGGTGACGTTTCGGGCCGAAACCCTTCTTCAGACTAGTGTGCAGGAAACTGGGTTTAAAAGTGAACACTATAATTGATATGATTGACAAACATTTTTTAACAAAGCGAGTATATCCACTCCGCCTCATAAACTGCATGTTAAACTGGAAAAAAAGGCAATTGAAAGCCCCAAGGTGAACAAGGAATTTGGTTGAAATGGTATTTCGTAAGAGTGACAACTAACACCAAGATATTAGTTAGTACATGGGACAAGAAACAATGTTCATTTAATAAAGAACTAGGCCAAACCCTTCAAATTTCACTTGGCAGTTTGACTTTTTACAGCTGAAAACTTAAAATGTTCTCCGTCATGAGGCTTCAATGAGCTGAGTGTAATTGGAATGGGGATATTAACAAAAGAATGTAATAACAAGTTAATCCAACAGGAACCAAACCTAGTAATTACATACCTGAAAGCTTTGGTAAGCTCCATTAAAAGTGCTTGTGCATTGTAATACTAAAGGGTGCATATAAACTGTAGCTATCAGAGCTATCAATTTCTCTTGTGAAAAGAATGCCAGCGCAGGTGCCCATAGTTAGTTTACGATTTAGAGATATTGTAAACCTAAACTCTCATATATTAAGTAATTACGTTTTAAATGACACCACCCCGCCCCACCACCAAATTCTAGAACCTTCTAAAAACTCTTCCATGATATTCCTGTATGCGTATCATGATAGCAGCATTCCTGTACCCAAAATGCCATTGGATTTCTCTGCTTGTCAATGCCTCAGACTCACCTGCATCTGCAGGTCTGACATGATCTGTGTCACACGTGAAAAAGGTCTGATGGTCCTGTGCAGACAGATTCATGTCATAATATGTCAATGGCTCTCTTCCTGTGACCCATGTGTATCTTTAGAAAACAAAATAAAAGGATTATTAAACATTGTTCACAATCGAGGGTTATGATCGGGGAACGTTCAGAAATGTGTCAGCGTGATTCACACGTATTGCTTTAGTCAAAATGCAGTAAAATGTGTGGAGGCACGAGACTGCAGATAGAGTTATGGAGCGATGGTGCACGGAAACAAGGCTTTTGGTCCAACTCATCCGCGCCAACCAAAATGCCCAGCGACACTAGTCCTATTTTCCAGTCTTTGGCCCATATCCATTGAAACCTTTCCTATCCACATATCTGTCCGAATGGCCTTTAAATGTTGACACAAGGAGCTGAGGATGTTGCAAATTCTGAGCAGAAAAACAAAGTGCTTAAAGAATTTGGCGGGTCCGGCAGCATTTATGGACTGAAATAGATAGACAGGGCTTTGGGTTTGGACCCTTCTTCCGACTAGGTAAACAATCTGTCTGAATAAATATCCCAACCAGAAACTTTATCTGCCCATTTCCTACGAGAGATGCTGCCTGACCCGCTGAGTTCCTCCAGCACTTAGTCTTTTACATTTAATTCATGCCTCAGCTACATCCTCTGGTAGCCGGTTCCTTTATGTACCTTTATCTGTCGAAAAAGTTGTCCCTTTCAAAATCTTTATTTTCTCACCTTAAATCTCTGTCTGCTCTGTAGTTCTTGATTCCCAACCCTGGGGAAAAAGGCTGAGTGCATTCTCTCTATATATGCTGGATGCTGGAATTTGGAGTACAGCACAAATTGCTGGAGGAACGAAGCAAGTTCCAAACATTTGACCAATTCTTTGCCATCAGGGATGCTGCTTAACTCACTGATTTCCTCCAGCAGTTTGTGTATTAAAATATTTATTGTGTTTAGAAGGCAAGCCCAAATAAACCTTTCTAAACTGACTATTTGTGGGAAATCCCAATTTTAATGTGTTGCCATCGATTGTTTGATAAGAGTTTGATTAGCTCAGGAATCACATTAAAATGCAACAACTGATCTTTTCTGCAGTCGGGGTGAAAGCTTTAGATACTATCATTGGGATTACTTCTGGGACAAATAGGACCTGTACAAGAAACAAGGGTTACACCTAAACTGGAGAGAGACCGATATCCTTGCACGGAGGTTTGCTGATGCTACTCGGGGGGGGAGGGGGGGAGGGGAGGGGGCTTATGTTTGTTTGACATGAGAGGTGGTAAACTCAGCAGCAGTGAAGCAGGTAGGGAGATTAACTCAAACATAGAAGGTAAATCAAGCAAGTCCAGTGTGGGTGAGCAGAGAGGAAAGTTAGGGACTGTGTGGGGGTCAGATTGGTTCAACTCCCTTTACTTTAATGCACCAAGTGTTGCAGGTAAATCAGGTAAGCTTAGCGCATGATATTATGATATTATTGCAATCACGAAAACGTGGTTGAGGGAATATTCTGGGATATAAAACTTACAAATGTGACAGGAGGGAGTCACAAAAGAGGACAGGAAGTCAAACTTTTGATGATCTCCTGAAGGGTTCCTCCAACAAGGCCAGAGGAGAAGAATTTAGGAATAAGCGAGGGGGTGAGTTACAGCGGCAGGTCAGCAGAAATGAAAGTATCAGGTACATAAACAAATTGCAGAAAGATGAAATAATAATGTTATAGTATTGGGGGGGGGGGGGGGTTCAAATTCCTCAATATTAACTGAGATTGCCCGAGTGCAAGGAACTTAGATGGGGCAGAATTTGTTAAGAGAGTCCAAGATAGTTTTTTGGGACAATATTGACATATGGAGAGAACCTATAAGTGTTTTTTTTTCAGTATGGCAGGAGTAGACAGAAACAATAGGTCCATCAGGATCAAAAACCTATTTGTGGATTTTGGGAAGAAGATAAAAATGGACAGTGTAGGGTTGGGAACTCTCGAACACCTTCTCATACGTACCCCCACACCCTTGTGGAAGTTTCACCAGCTCTGTTTTATTTTTGAATGGAGAGAAAGTATTGCATTGTTTCCTCTCATCCTCAGTCAACCCACTTTATCCCCACATGCACGCACGCAAACAAATTTTGCCATAACCACCATATTGAGCCAATATTGACATACCTGCTGTACTCGGCTCCTCTAAAGAGGTTCAATGGGTTTCTCCATACCTTGCATTCTGTCAGAACAAATGTTCAAATATTAATTATTAATGGAAGGAACGGACAAGAATTCAATCTATAATGCTGCAAGATGAGATGAGAAGAACTTTTTTCACACAGAGAGTGGTGAATCTCTGGAACTCCCTGCCACAGAGGGTAGTCGAGGCCAGTTCATTGGCTATATTTAAGAGGGAGTTAGATGTGGCCCTTGTGGCTAAGGGGATCAGAGGGTATGGAGAGAAGGCAGGTACGGGATACTGAGTTGGATGATCAGCCATGATCATATTGAATGGCGGTGCAGGCTCGAAGGGCCGAATGGCCTACTCCTGCACCTAATTTCTATGTTTCTATGTTTCTATGTATTTCTTAAAGGGATCTCAGAAGTGATTGGTTAGTGCGGTGTTTGAGCGGCTTTTCACTTCTGAAACCTAGGTAGAAATAGCCCAAATAAATGATCAGAGAAAATAAAGCATCCTTTATCTGCTGGCTTTAAACTCCAAAGTGATTTGAGTTTGGACAATCCAAATTCTAATGACAAAGTTGTCCCAAAGATAAGACAATCTGTACTTGTTTGAAACTTGTTTATTACAAAATGCCCCCACCGATTAATATGAACACAATGTTAATAATGATTCAAAGGAGTATTTGAATAAAAGAATGAGCACTCAAATAGACTCTGCAAACTGGCACATGAAAAAAAAATAAGGGATGTAAGAATTATTAAATGCTTTTTCAAAGAGAAAGATTTCATGGAGATAGAGGTATGAATGAGGGAATTAGTCTTAATGTGCCCCTTTGTTTCTTGTTCATGTTCTGAGGACATGGATGACAATGTCAATATTAACTGTCCATCCCTACCACTGAACTGAAGATTCACTTAAAAATGAACCAGAGTAGTAGGGTTGGAATCGCACATAAGCAAGATTGGGTAAGGACTGCAAATGGTTTTGCCACTATAGATATTAATGAAGCAGATGGGTTTTTTTTAATAACTGGTAGGTTTGTGGATCCCACTGTTGATATTATTTTTTTTTAATTGTGAACTGACAATAAGTGACCACGAAGATGTTAGAATCAGAGTCTGATGATACTGGTAGTGGAGTTAACCATGAGGAAAGATATTTTAGAATGTTCCTTTATTCAAGAATGGCTGCAGGGAAAAGCCTGGGAACTACAGGCCAGTGAGACTGACACCAGTGGTCAGAAAGTTACTAGAGTATTCTGAGGGATAAGATATACATGCATTTAGGTAGACAAGGGCTAATTAAGGATAGTCAGCATGGTTTTGTGTATGGGAGGTCGTATCTTATGAATGTGATTTGAGTTTTTTGAAGATGTGACCAAAAGGGTTGCCGAGGACACTGGAGACATTGTTTATGTGTAGGAAGGAACTGCAGATGCTGGTTTAAATCAAAGGTTGACACAAAATGCTGGAGTAACTCAGCGGGTCAGGCAGCATCTCTGGAGAGAGAGTAGACATTGTATATATGGATTTCAACAAGACATTCGACAAGGTACCGTTTGGCAGGCTGCTCAGGAAGATTAGATCACATGGGACCTCAAGAGAGATAGATGAATGGATAGAAAATTGGCTTAATGGAAGAAATGGTGGAAGGTTGCTTGTCAGACTAGAGGCCTGTGACTAGTGGTATGCCTCAAGGTTCAGTGCTGGGTCCATTGATGTTTGTCATCTATATTCATGATTTGGATGTGAATGTACATGGCATGATTAGCAAATTTGTAGATGAAACAAAAGTGGATGATATTGTAGATAGTGAAGATGGTTGTCAACAATTTCAGCAGGATCTTGATCAGTTGGGCTGAAGAATGATTGATGGAATTTAATACAAAGTGTAAATTATTGCATTTTGGGAAGTCTAACATGGGCATTATGCTGTGAATGGTAGGGCTCTGGGGAGTGTTGCCGAGCAGAGGGATCTAGGAGTGTGCTGGTTTCCTTGGAAGTATCGTCACAGATAGATAGGGTGGTCAAAAAAGCTTTTGGCACATTGGCCTTCACCAGTCAGAGTATTGAGTATAGAAGTTGGCAGGTCATGTTTCAGTTATATAAGATGTTGGTGAGGCCACATTTAAAGTACTTTATTCAATTTTGGACATCAATGTCATAGGAAAGATGTTGTCAAGCTGCAAGCTGGTTTTGTGTATGGGAGGTCGTATCTTATGAATGTGATTTGAGTTTTTTGAAGATGTGACCAAAAAGGAAATACTAAAAGAGATAATAATGTAGAAGACTGAAAGGTATGTGACTGTTAGGCGCTCCCCCCCTGGTGAATGCTATGTACTTACCTTTCTCTGTTTCTCTCCCAAGTGCAGGCCTCGTGGCTGTGAGTCTGGAATCAAGGGGCTAAAGGCTCCTATACCCGATTGGCCAAGCTGCGTCAGGTGACGGGTGACTCATCTGAAGCTTAAATACCAGAGTCTCCCAGGATTCTCTCTCTTCTTCGTCGACCCTGACTTGTGAGCAGACTGCTGGTGTGAGCTGCGGAAGGCCTGGCCACATGGCATAGAACTTTGTGTACTTTCACCATTACTTGTTAACAAATATTGAATTGGGACGGATAAGGGCTGACCTTAGTAGTGTTTTCGTGTATTTTGTTTCAGGGTTATATCTCTTTAGGCAGGTTTTAGAGTCTCTGGTTCGACGGTCCATCACGTGGCTGGCTGGAGCACTGTTAAATTGTTTGTCAGTCCATCCATATCCCTGACTGGGATATTGTTTGAATCAGGTTTGGGTTTTGTGTTCCATTGAATAATTAAAACTATTTTTGAACTTGAACCTGGTTTTTGAATTATGTTACGCGGCTCTGAAGTACCTGCATTCGGGAGTCGTAACAGTGACTTAGGCAATTATTTTGGACACAGAATACTCTTACAGCTAATGTTTGTCAAGCATAGCTTCATTTAATTATTGCTGCAAAACTAGTTTTACAGATCGGAAACCAACCATAATATTTAATTATTGTAACATTCAGCTTACTGATGTAAATCTGTGACAGATTATAACATACAGATGCAATTCTATGGTGGACTTCCCAACATTCAGGGATGAAGCCATGCTGAAATTCCCCATGAATAGGATGATTCTAAAATGGCATTCCCAATTCACAGGAATGGTACTACGATAACATTCCTGGTATAGTTGGAGGATTCCATGATAGCATTCCCTCTACAGGATGCTTCTCTCGAGAATCTAACTCAGAAGATCTGATTCTAAGGGTCATAGAGTCATAAATATTTCCCGTATTTCTGGTTTTGGTTCTTTACAATTCATTAAATTGTTCTTCATTGCACAAAAACAATCAAGATTATCAATAGAAGTGATTACCCGAAACATTTTGCCTGTTCGACTCAGCCTCTCCATTGCTGGCAGTAAAATTAATTGAAGGCGTGTTGTTATCCACCGCGCCAAGTAGTGGCCGCAAGTGGCTCACGGAGACCTGCTCAATGAAGGATGTGCCGTACTTCCGAAAATACCACCATTCAAAAATCTGAAACGGTAAAGCAGACATGCAGGAGAAGAGGCATTATTAGACTGCTGATGCTTTCACTCATCTTTAGCTAAGTGAAACTACTTGATAAATGACTGGTGCCAACTGTGGCTCAGTTGTCTGCTCTATTATCTTGAGGTTAGAAGATTATGGCTTTAAGTATAGAATCCAGATGTATACTCCTGTATAATCTTAACAACTACTACATTGTTAGAGATGCCACTTTTGAGCTAATGTGTTAAATCAATTTGTCCCCTTAGGTGATCCCATGGTACCATTTTAAAGATAAGTAGGTGATTCTTCCCTGGTGTATTGGCTAATGTTTATCCACTTTGTTGATGCACTTTCCTACGTCTGAACAGCTCATTTCAAATGTAGTCTGGAGCATCCAGAAGCTGTGTATTATTCTGCAAAATATAAGTGTTTTTTTGTATGTCATTTTACACTGTAAATTAAATTTGGGTTAATTTTATCAGTTTTTCTTTTAGTCAAGGTATGCATTGAACTTCCGCTCAGCGATTCCCAGGCTCATTGTAACTCAAGAATGACCCTTGGCATTAGAATACAAGATATTTTACTTCAGCATACAGCCCCAGACAACTGATGTTATCTTCACACCTCCATACTTAAGCATGCCCGAGCTTTACTGAAAGTCTATGACCTGGGGATAGGGAATAAGCTCTGATTAACAGAGTATATATATCAAACTACTTTCCTTTTTATAATCTTCCTATTCCATGACATGTTTAAAATGCCAGTTATAATATCCTTGCACTGGCTACTGAAAAGAACCGAAATGCATCTCTATTTCACTTTCCGCAGCAGATTGGCTTGCTGGTGCCTTTCCACAAAGCTCAGATTAGAAACTCATGCCCCTGGGAATCACTATGCTTCAAGGCACCAGAAGCAGCAGAGGAAGGCTGAAATACCACAGAACCTGATAAAGTATGAACCTTTAAATAAGATTTAAAGTGAAAATAGAATTTCTGAAATTGTTCAAAACATCTACTGCACCACCCTGTATTTAATGGCATATGGTCAAATGACTGTACATCACAACATATCTTCTATACCTTTTCACATTGTACCTGTTTTCCTTTGTAGCCTTCACACAGATGCCTAATATTGCAAAATTTGCAGAAATTAGGTAGTGCATTAATAAGGTACCATTTGCTTTTTTTGTAGCTTGCTTCATCTGCATGTTAATTTTCAATGTCTCATGTACAAGAACACTCCAGTAACTTTATCAATTGCTCTGGCTAACTAAAACTCTACAAACTAAAATTCATTTTTCATTTTTCCCACCAAAAAGTCAATTTCACTTTTTCCACATTATATTCCATGCATTTCAAAACTGATTTAAATTGCCTTTATCCTTTTTTGTCTCCTTCCATACTTTTCAGGGCTAAGTTATTCACATAGCTTTGTGTCTGCAAACTTACATATAATCTAAAAGTGCTGGAGTAACTCAGCGGGTCAGGCAGCATCTCTGGGGAACATGGATAGGTGATGTTTTGATTTGGGATCCTGGGTGGGAGGGTAGAAGAGAGCTGGGAAAGAGGAGATGCAGGAGCGAGTGTGGCACGTAATAGGTGGACACAGGTTTGGGGGAGGGGGGGTTAATAGACAAATGGTTGGAACAAAGGCCAGGGATTAAAGCAGAAGATGTGAAACAGATGGATTGAAGAGTTGCACATTGTGAAGCCGATGTAAGAGGGGGGAGGGGATAAATAGGTGTGCATCCAGGTGGGACATGGGGGAGATTTCAAAAGTTTTTTATTGTCATATGTACCAATTAAGGTACAGTGATATGCAAATTACCATACAGCCATACAAAATAAGACACACAACTACATAAAAGTTAACATAAACATTCACCACAGCAGATTCCCCACATTCCTCACTGTGATGGAAGGCAAAAAATTCCAAACTTCTTCCTCTTTAGTCTCCCGCGGTCGGGGCAATCGAAGCTCCCTCAACTGGTGGTCGAAACTCCCACGTCGGGGCGATCAAAACTCCTGCGGCTTGGAGTTCCCAAAGTCGGTCTCTGACCAGAGACTGCGAGCAATGTGATGTTAAATCCACAAGCACCCATGGTTGGAGCTCCGAGGTTGATCCCTGACAAAGGGATCGTGGGCTCCGCGATGTTAAAGTCCCATAGGCTCCTCGCGGTGGAGCTCTCAAAATTGGTCTCTAGCAAAGGCCGACAACTCCTCGATGTTAGCCACAGTGCAGACGGAGATAGGATACAGGGGGGGGAGGGGGGGGGGAAATAGTATCTTCGTCGAGGTGAGATTAGAATAAGATTCCCCCTCCCATCCCCCAACATAAAACAAGCTAAAGAACACTAAAAACATACATTTAACAACATACCATTAAAACACAAAGGAAGGGACAGGCAGCTGGCGAGGCAGCCATTGCTGGCGCCACCCGGTGGAATAGGGGGGAGAGAAAGTATGGAATACGAGGTGCTGTTCCTCCAGTTTGCATGTGGCCTCACTCTGGCAATGGAGGAGGCCCACGACAGAAAGGTCAGTATGAGAATGGGAAGGGGAGTTAAAATGATTATCAACCTGGAGATCTAGTTGGCTTTAGCGGACAGTTTGTTTGCCAAACACTTCCGCTTGGGAAGCTTATAAACAGTATAAACATTAAATTTTCCAATTTTAGGTGACCTCGAACAACCTCCCATTTCTCTACCACAGACTCTTTTCTCCCCTCACCTGAACTTGTATCTCTATATCCCGTCCGCCTCCCCCTGCTCCTACATTCTTTCCTCCGGCTTCACAATTTACAACTCTTCAATCCATCTGTCTCACACCTTCTGCTTTAACCTCACCTATCCATGTTCTTCAGAGAGGCGGCCTGACCTGCTGAGTTACTCCAGCACTTTGTGTCCTCTTGTTTAAAGCAACAACTGCAGTTAATAAAATAATGAGGAGAATAGAATGGATGAATATACAGAATCTTTTTTCCCCGTGTTAAGGGAATCAAGAATCAGAGGATATGAGTTTAAGGTGAGAAGGGAAAGAGAAGGGAAAGCCTATTAGGCTTACTAATAGGCTTTAGATCTAGTAGGCTTTATTATTATCACATGAACCAAGGCACTGTAAAAAGTATTGCTTTAAATGCTATCCAAACACATCAGATCTAATATATACATAGATACATTATCTAAATCTCTAAATTAATTCAAACTCAAGTACAATAGATAGAGCAACGGGGAAGATAGAGTGCAGATTATAGTTCTCAGCATAGTAGTACGTCAGTTCCTTAGTGTCAAACAGTTACCTAGCTCACAAAAGGACAATTTGGAAGCCCCATAACAGAGAGGAAAAAGCTGTTCCCGAGTCTGACAGTGTGTGCTTTCAAGCTTCTGTTCCTTCTACCAGGCGGGAACAAGAAGAAGCAGGAATGACTGGGATGGGACAAGACTTTGCTTTTCTGAGACAGTGTGAAGTGAAGAGTCAACGGTGGGAAATCTGGTCTGTGTGATGGACCGACTGGGTTACATCTACAACTCACTGCAATTTCTTGGAGACGTTCCCCAAACCAATTCATGACGCAACCCATCAGTAACCCTATGGTGCATCTGCAGAAGTTTGTAAGAGTTTAGTTTAGAGTTTTATTCAGAGGTACAGGGAGGAAAGGCCCTTCGGCCCAACGATTCCGTGCCGACCAGCGATCACCCCGACACACGAGGGACAATTTTTACAGAAGCCAATTAACCTGTCTTTGGAATATGGGAGGAGACTAGAGCACCCGGAGAAAACTCACGTGGTCACAGGGAGAGCGTACAAACTCCGTACAGACAGCATTCGTCGTCAGGATCGAGCCCGGGTCTCTGGCGCAGTAAGGCAGCAACTCTACCGCTGTGCCACTGTGTCGCTCCTGTAATTCAGCATTACTGGAGACATACCAAATTTCCTCAGTCTCAAGAAGGAGAACAGTTGGCTTGCCTTCTTGGTTGTCGCATCAATGCGGATAGTCCACAACAGATCATTGATCATATTAACACCAAGAAACTTGAAGCACTCAAACATTTCCACATCTGCATCATTGATGCTGATTGGGGCATGTCCATGGAAGTCAATAACTAGCTCTCTTGTCTTGCTGACATTCAGGGAGAGGTTACTGTCCTCTCACCGTGTCACTAAGTTCTCGATCGCCATTCTGTGCTCATCTCATCATTGTTCATGATTTGGCCCATCACAGTGATGTCTTCTGCAAATTTGTAAATGGAATTAGAGCCGAATCGGTTGTATAATTGTGAATGCAAAGGGAGATTACTAGGGGATTAAGAACGCATCCTTGTGGGGCACCGATGTTGAGAAATATTTTGGAGGAGGTGTTGTCACCTGTCCTCACTGATTGAAGTCTGTGCGTCATCAACTCGAGGATCTAGTAGCAGTGGGGAGAGTTGATTCCTTTGATCTGGAATTTGGAGATGAGTTTGGATGAGATTATGGTGAAGGTAGAGCCACAGTCGATAAATAGGAGTCTAACATAGGAGTCCTTGGTGTCTAAGTGTTTCAGAGGTGAGTTTATGGCCAGGAAGATGATGTCTGCTGCCAGAGGGGCAGCTTTTTCACGCAGAGGGTGGACGGTATATGGAATGAGCTGCCAGAGGAGGTAGTTGAGCCAGGTACGATAATCTATATACTTTTAAACCTGTGTGTGTGTGTGTGTGTGTGTGTGTGTGTGTGTGTGTGTGTGTGTGTGTGTGTGTGTGTGTGTGTGTGTGTGTGTGTGCGTGTGTGCGTGTGTGCGTGTGTGTGTGTGTGTGTGTGTCAGATTGTCAGATTAGATTTTCAGATTAGATTTTTGGCCTTTGATTCGTTGGTCCGCCAAAACCACACGCAAAAACTCCGAGATTTATTCCATTTCGCTAGCGATTTAACTTTTACATTCGCATATCCACTCCTCATTAAATTTCGTCGTTTTTATGTACACATTTTTAATAAAATCCTTCAACCCCCCCCCCCACTCACTCATTTCTTCGCCTTCTGCTGGCCAGCCACCATAACGGCGGCTGCCGCCCGGCTCTCCTCCGAAAACGCTGACATTTTTCACATTTCGCGAGCGATTTTCGCTGCTGCCGCCCGGCTCTCCTGCACTCCCCCCCCCCACCCGGCCCGGCTCTGTCACGCTGGCGGAAGGCACAGATCGCCATCCCCGCGGGCTTGCACTGTCCGAAAATCCCGCGCGTCAACGCCCAGTCGGCCCGCAGGTGCATTGAGGGCGTAGGCAGCGTCTCGACGTTGTACGCCTAGCGCGAGGCATTGCGCGATGACGTCAGGCCGTCCCCCCTTGCAACCGTGCTTTGTGGGAACAGACCCAATGAAATAGAAATATGAATATGATAGGTTTAGAGGAATATGGGCAAACATGGACAAATAGGACACGCATGGATGTCTTAGTTGGCATAGACATTTGGGCCGAAGGCCCGTTTCTGTGCTGTATGGCTCCATAAATGTAACTGCGAACACATTGCTTTTCACTGTATCTCAGTACACGTGACAATAAACTAAACTGAACAACGTTCTAGAAAAATGAAAAGAAAAAATGATAGGTTATATGAAATAGATGCACAGGGCAGGCCCCTATCTGCCCCTCAACCGGGGAACAGGCCTCTCCCTGCCCCAGCCCGGGGAGCAGGCTCCAACTCTCGCCCGCATCGGGGAACAGGCTCCTCCCTGCCGCACATCGGGGAGCAGGCCTCTCCCCACCCCACACCTTGAACATTCTTTACCAGCAGTCCTCTCGCCAACTCAGAAACTGGGTAGGTCTTTCCACAAGGATCTCCTGAATCCTCATGAGATCACCTCCATAAAGACTTTCACCAGGTGTTTAACACAATGTTGCTTCCACAATGTTTTACACCATTCTGGTGTTATGATTTGTTTGGAAAGAGTTGTATCTAATTTAAGAAAACAAGGAAAATCACTAGTTTAGTTTAGTTTGGAGAAACAACGTGGATACAGGACCTTCAGCCCACCGAGTCCGCCTCGCCCAACGATCACATGTGCACTAGCTCTATATTATCCCAGTTTTGCATCCTACATCTTATATCCTAGTGGAAATTTATAGAAGCCAATTAATCTACAAACCCGCATGTCTTTGGAGGAAACCGGAGCACCTGGAGAAAACCCACGAGTCACAGGGAGAACGTACAAACTCCATATAGACACCACTCATAGTCCAGATCAAACCCAGGTCTCACGCACTGTCAGGCAACAGCTCAACCGCTTGTAACTGAACTAATACTAGTTCATGTTTCCATTCATAATGTCCCAGTGCCGGTTTCAAAATGTCCTGAAAAACCCAACATAGAATACTGAAGAAGAGTCTCCACCCAAAACATCACCCTTTCCTTCTCTCAAGAGATGGTGCCTGTCCCGCTGAGTTACTCCAGCTTTTTGTGTCTATCTTTGGTTTAAACCAGCATCTGCAGTTCCTTCTTACATAAAATACTTCACATTCAACAATCTAACGGTATAGGTTTAAATCTTTAACTTTTTGAGATCTTTCTATTATAACCATTAATTGTCCCCAGTGCGTGGAAGGTAATGTTAATGTGTGGGGATCGCTGGTCGGTGCAGACTCGGTGGGCCGAAGGGCCTGTTTCCGCACTGTAACTTTAAGCTAAATTAAACTAATTGGCCAAATCAAATTATTCTTTTTGCACAGAACTAGTCACTTGCAAATCACCCCTAACACAAATGGAATCAAATTGCTGGATGCTCCTTAAAGCCATTTACAATTCACAGAGACGGTGATCTAACAGTACAGGAAATGTTCAATAGACCAGCTCATTTTCACTGCCTTAGTAGAAACAATAGTGATTAACAAGTAGGTGACCAAAATACTAATTTGCAAAATGGATGTACAGACCATCAGAAAAATGCAGGTCATAATACATAACTTATTTCTGTGCATCGAATTTAACATATCAAAGTATTTTGCTAGAGGGATGAAGATGCTCAGTCATTGAAGATATTCAAGAGTATGATCAATAGATGGACACCAACAGAATCCAGGGATATAGGGTGGGAGTGCTAAAGGTGAAACATGATCTTTTTGAACGGTGGATTAGGCTAAGGGGAATATTATGATCTATTCATGCTCTTCATTGTTGGGTTAGATGCAGGTATTAGTATCGGCACAACTGAGAGGGGTTCATGACCAAATTAGGAGTGAATTCCAGAACTTAAGCATCTAAGTGGCGAAAGCACAAGCAGAGATTAAAACTGGGGATGTTGAAGGAGGAATTATTAAAGGACTGCAGAGTTTAGGGCGCTAGAACTGGTGATGAATACAAAGATAGAGAAGGGTGCAGCCAAAGAAAGACAAGGATAAAAATAAGAATTCAGACTGAGGGACTGTTGGATTGCAATAGGTCACCAAACAAAAGGTGAACAAAACCTAGTGCAAGTTGGGAGATGAGTAACAGACTTTAAGGAGTATCACTTATTGCTGGTAATTTTGATGAAGCCCATCAAGGCCGAGTCAGAATGGATTCATAATAGGGGATTTTATGGGAAATCCTGGTCAATCACTGGTTACATAATGTAAACAATCAGAAACTGAAGTTGTTCCAAACCTTTTCTGTCAGTACTCCCCAATTATTTCTCTATTACATTAATGACTGTGTTGGTGGTGCTTCCTGCACCCATGCAAAACGTGCTGATTTTTATCACTTTCACTATCAACTTCCACACCTTTCGAATTTACCTGGACCATTTCTGACATTTCTTCCGCTTATCTAGGTCTGTCTCTCCCCATCTGAGGAAACAAACTATCCACTGATACATATTGTAAACATACTGACTCCCAGAGTTGCCTGGAATATACCTCTTCCCACCCTGCCTCTTGGAAGCCATTTGTTTTTTCATCACTGCCGCATCTGCTGCCAAGACAAAGCCTCCATTTTAGGACATCTGATATGTTCTCCTTCTTCAGGAAATGTGGCTTCCTTACTTCTGTGGTTGATGGTCCTCTCGTTCACTTCCTCTGTTTTACATACTTCTGCCCTCACCCTACCTCCTCACCTTCCCCCTACCAGCCTTCATATCCTGCACATCATCATTTCTCATTTCTGCCAACTGCAACAAGCTCTCACACTAGCCACAACTTCTCCTCCCCATCTCATGCCGCCTTCCGCAGGGACCACTCACTCTGTGGCTCTCTGGTCACCTTATCTCTCCCCAGATTCCAACACTGCATTGCCACTTATCACTCACCTCCCCTTTCATCCTCCCCTCCATTATCACCCCTCTGCCTCTGTCTGCCAACACCAGCACTTTCCCTTCCCTGCCTGGCTGCATCTACCCTCATCCTTCCCCCCTCCTTGTTCTACCAGTCACTTACTGGCCCATCTCACTCTTTCGCCTCGCCTCTTTATACTGGCTATCCTCTCTCTCCGCTCCCAACCCTGATACTGGATTTTGACCTGAAACGTAAACAATTCCTTTCCTTCACAGATGCCGCTTGATCTGTTGAGCTTCAGCAGCAGATATTTCACAAATGCTGTTTAGATTCCTTATTAAAATGGCCCCCTGCCCAGGGAAGTGAAGATTCTTATCACACTGAATTTGTGCCTTTTAAATGGAGAGGTCCATGCAGAGAATTCCATGCAGCGGCAGACTCAGTGGTAGAAAACAAATAATGATACATCTCCTCCCTCGAATCCGTCCAAGGACCCCGATAGTCCTTTCACGTGAGGCAGAGGTTCACTTGCATCTCCTCCAACTGCCGTTCTAGGTGTGGACTATATATCGGCGAGACCAAGCGCAGTCTTGGCAATCCTTTCGCTGAACATCCCCGCTTAGTCCAACAAGACCTACGTGATCTCCAAACACTTTAACTCCTCCTCCCATTCACATACTGACCTTTCTGTCCTGGGCCTCCTCCACTGTCAATAAGGCTCAATGAAAATTGGAGGAACAGCACCTCATATTTCGCTTGGGCAGTTTACAACCCAGCGGTATGAATATTAATTTTAAGTAATCCTTGCTTTCCCTCTCTTTCCATCCCACCCCCATCCTAGTTGTCTGACTGGTTTTACTGTCCTGATAAAATTTTACTGACTGTATGCCTCGTTGTCACCTTCCCCTCAGCTAAAAATAATCCATTCTACATTTTCCTTGAACCTCATTCCCTTTGATCTCGTTTTCACACCTTACCCTTCCATATCTCTAGCCTCCCTCTCTGCTGAATCAGTCTGCAGAAGGGTCTTGACCCAAAACGCCACCCATTCCTTCTATCCAGAGATGCTGCCTGTTCCTCTGAGTTAATCCAGCATTTTGTGTCTTTCTTCAGTGTAAACCAGCATCTGCAGTTCCTTCCCGCACAAATAATTTATACGCCATGGTAAAGAACGATACCTCTAATACTTGTGACACACTAGTCTGAGCACAGGCACTATCCAAATCTTGTTGCATGCACAAACTATTCAAGTATCTGAATGGAATTGAAAAGTGTGCATGGACCAACATTCAACAAGTTTGACGAGAAACAGAGGAATTATATGAAAAACACCGAATGAACGGCATTGCTGAATTATTGAGAAATCTGCTATATTTCAAACCTCATCCATCATAATACAATCAATAAATTTTTCTTTAAATAACTAGGACTGAAGCTAGAAATTTACAAGCATCTCTAACCTGTTCACTTCCCTCACGAAACATAATCAAACTTCGACTGCTTATTTAAAGCAATTAGACATTTTGACTTCAAGGAGTAATGCAAATTAAATTATAATGCCCGTTTCAATGCTGTAGTCAGTATAAATTAGTATAAGTAAGAAGAAGAATAAATATACAATTGATGTTTACAGTGGGCTTTAAATGCCAGTTCCTGAGTCTATTTCATTCACGGCCTCTCCTCGTCCATTTTCCTCACCCTCTCTTAACCGTTACACCACAGCCTTGGCACCCAAACTCACAACTTCCAGTCTGTTACAAAGTAATGGGTCAACCACAACTTCCTTTAACTCAATATCAGCAGGGCACAGTCAAGGTTCCTTCCGCTGCTGGACAGGGGGGGGCGAGGTGTGGTGGAGACGCCCCTCAAAATAAGGGAAGGGATTCCATGCCAGTGGGCAACGTGAGGGGCAAGGGTGTGGGGTAAAATTGTGACTTTGGGAAACTCTATTGAATGTATGTATAGCCTCCGAGAATGTCGGATGGAGTTTTGTATGGATCATGTATTGTATATATTTACTTCTCGAATAAAGTATATTATGAAATAAAAAAATAAAAAATCAGCAAGCCCCTGCTGTTAAGTTTGGCTCCTGTCAAAAATTTAATTGAATTACCAATCATAAACTCATCTATTGTCGATCATTTTTTTAGTTCACTTTATTATTGTCATGTGTACCGAGGTACAGTGCAAAGCTTTTGTTTGCCTGCCCTCCAATCAAATAAAAGATTATACATGATTACAATCAAGCCGTCTACAGTGCACAAATAAAGGATAAAGGGTACAACATTTACTGCAAGATAAAGTCTGATTAAATATAATTCAAAGGTCTCCAATGTGGTAGCTAAGTGTGTGTTAGAGGGAACTGCAGATGCTGGTTTAAACCAAAGATAGACACAAAAAAGTCATTTGGAGAACAAGTTACCAATTTCTACAACTTTTTAACATGGACAAAATTCTATCTTGATTTTACACTCAAACAGCTTTGCTTTAACATTGCTCTATCCATTCTCTATTGTGAATGCTGCTAACACCATTATACATATTAAACAATTATGTAAAAGCTGTTAATAGCATTCAGCAAAATGGTAAAAACATTCCTTAGAAAATATTTTTTTACGAGAACCTGCCAATCGAGATATTCTTTTGGGGTCTGTGGTGAGCAATCAGCTGCAGAATTACTGGGATTCAAAGGGAGGAAACTATTTTACTTTAAAATAATGGATTTAATACTTACTAATATGAGTCCTGATATGAGAGAGGATGTCCCTGTTAATGCCACATAGAACTTCGGAGTCAATGTGTTGAGAAATGCAGTTACTGAAAGGAAGAAAAATAATTCATAGCTAAGCAAGGAAATCAAACTCTAAAAACAAGACAATCATTTAGGTTTTTAGGCACTGTTATTTCACCAAGCAGGATGCAACAAAAAAATCAGTCCAAGCAGATGGACTTAAATATCACTTTCATTCATCCTGTCTAATTGTTCTTGTATTCACAATCAATGCTCTGCCAATGATCACCCTTGTCACCCATGGCTCAATGAGGAATATTTTTTATCAGAAGTAGATGGCTTCAGTTTTCTCTCCAAAGCCTCAAGTATCTGGTCCTAGCCGACTCTTTCAATGCCATGGAAGGGGAATACTTTCAGAATTGCTTCTCTTGGGTGAAATATTAAATCAAGCATACACAGGAACTTCAAAGGTAGACAAAAGTGCTGGAGAAACTCAGCGGGTGCAGCAGCATCTATGGAGCGAAGGAAATAGGAAACGTTTCTGGCCGAAACCGTTGGAGAAACTCAGCGGGTGCAGCAGCATCTATGGAGCGAAGGCAATGTTGGCTATTTCCTTCGTTCCATAGATGCTGCTGCACCCGCTGAGTTTCTCCAGCACTTTTGTCTACCTTCGATTTTCCAGCATTTGCAGTTCCTTCTTAAACACAGGAACTTCAAAATACTTCTACTTAAAGATCACCCGGCAGAGTTGAATTATTCTGGCTAACTGTAATCCCTCAACCAACATCATTAAAAACATATCACTATTTATCTGACCGTTGCTTAGAAAAACTTGCTGTGAACACGAAGCCAAAAACATTGGAAATACTTAAATGCTCATTAACATCCAGTGATAATCTCTCATTAGTGTTCTCATCAAAGTCACTGACCTGAAATATGAAACCTGGTTCTCTCTCCTGATATTTTCAGTATATTTTTTGTTTTATCCACCTTACAGCATCTCTGCCTTCTTGTGTTTATTTTACTAGGCACAGGCTTGTATATTTTCTGCATAGAAGCAGTTAAACATCAAATCTATGCACTGACTGCCAAGCACTTTACATCATATGTCGTAAACGTTGATTCACAGTCGAGAACAAAACGAAATGTCACTGCTAGATGCAATGATAGTAGATTGCCAGAAGGTGGCACCAGAGGGTCTTTGCAAGATTCCACTTGCATGCTATATTGATTCAATTGATTCAAAGATACAGCGTGAAAACCTTCGACCCATCAGGTCTACATTACTGACCATTGATTACCCATTCATACTTGTTCTGTTATCCTACTTGCACATCCACTTTCAACAAACAGATTACAGAGCCAATTAACCTACAAGCCTGAAGAAACAAGGAACTGCAGATGTTGGTTTACGCAAAAGGACACAACATGCTCAAGTAATTCAGCGGGCCGGGCAGCATCTTTGGAGAACATGGATAGGTGCATGGATAAGCCCTTGGTTCCGACGTGAAACGTCATCTTATCCATGTTTTCCAGAGATAATGCTCCATCACTTTGTGTCCTTAACCTATAAACCTGCATGTCCTTGTGATTGGAAACTGGAGGACCAGAGGAAACCCAAGGGAGAACATGCAAACTCCACACAGACAGCAAAGTTAGGAACAAATCCAGGATTATGGCTCATTGAGGCAGCAGCACTACCAGCTGAACCATTGTGCTGCCCTATATTGCATACAATTTCAGTGTTCTGGATGTTAATAATTGAAATGTGGAGACAGTACATGAGATATGGATTTCCATTAAAACTACATTTTACTAATGTATGCAAAACTATTCTCTCTAGATTGTCCATCATGTAAAGGTTGATAAAAAGTATAAAGTGTAGCTACTTGTATATGTAATTATCATAAGATGGTAGATATACTAGTTTTGATAGCGGAAAATACTAAAACAAAAGGAGACAAAAGACCCATTATCCTAACATCATGTATGCTCCTGGAATCTGCATGTGAAATAGTCTCATAGAAACGGTCAGGGCGGTCACGGTGGTGCAGCGGTAGAGTTGCTGCCTTACTGCGAATGCAGAGCCGGAGACCCGGGTTCGATCGTGACTACGGGGGCTGTCTGAACGGAGTTTATACGTTCTCCCCGTGACCCGCGTGGGTTTTCGCCGAAATCTTCGGTTTCCTCCCACATTCGAAAGACATACAGGTTTGTAGGTTAATTGGCTTGGTAAATGTAAAAATTGTCCCTAGTGTGTGTGTAGGGTAGTGTTAATATGTGGGGATCACAGGTTGGCGCGGAACCGGTGGGCCGAAGGGCCTGTTTCCGCGCTGTATCTCTCAACTAAACTAAGATGTACAGCAGGGAAACAGCTCCTTTGGCTCACCCTTTTCCATGCCGACCAAGTTGGCATATTCGGCTAGTCCCATTTACCTGCATTTGACCCATATCCCTCCAAGTCCTTCCTATCCATATATCAGTCTGCTCATTTCAGATATGGACTCCCGTCTGCGTGAAAAAGTTCTAGTAAATCTCTTCTGTACCCTTTCCAACATCATGACATCCATCCTATAGCTGGGCAACCAGAACAGCACCCAGTGCTCCAAGTGTGGCCTCACCATCAACTTGTACTTTTGCATTCAATATCCTTCACAATGAAGGCAAGCAAGTCAAATGCCTATTTCATCACACTGTCCACCTGACTCGTCACTTTTAGGGAACCACACAGATGCCATCCAAGATCTCTCGGTTCTGCAACACTCTCCAGAACACAATCATGTATTGTACAAGTCCTTCCCTATTTTGGCATACAACACCTCACACTTGTAAAGAGTTAGA
Organism: Amblyraja radiata; assembly: GCF_010909765.2. Lineage (NCBI taxonomy): Eukaryota > Metazoa > Chordata > Chondrichthyes > Rajiformes > Rajidae > Amblyraja > Amblyraja radiata. The sequence continues at coordinate 5,930,280 of NC_045979.1, read as the reverse complement.
TTTCATTTGCCATCCCTTGACCCAACTAATCTAGATCTTGTTGTAAATTTAGATATCATTCCTTACTGCCTTCAAAACCACCAATTTTGAGGTAACCTGCAAATTAATTTCCAACATTGTCATCCAAATTGTTAATGATAGAATGAAAAGTCATTTGCTTAGCACCATCTCCTGCAGCACATCATTGGTCTCAGACCTCCAATCAGACAAACATCCCTCCACAACTACCCTTTGATTCCTTCGTCCAAGGCATGTCTGCCTCACACTGTTTAGTATAATGTTCTCTGCAATGCTGTCTCATGCCTATCCTGATGATACGCCCATGGAGTCAGGGCCAATGGTGCTCTTTTTAACCTAAGGAGACTCTCAGCCAAAGCCAAAGTATGAGAAACTGCCTTAAGTAGCTTCCTCTTTACTGATGACTGTGCACTTGATGCAAGCTCAGAAGCTGAAGAGGACAGTTTGGACACATTTGTTTGTCCCTGTGACACCTTTGGCCTCACAATCAGCACAAAGAAAACAAAATATTATGTGCCAACCTGTACGCAATAGCCTGTACATGCTTCTGAATCAACGGTATCCGTTGTTCAAGGTGTGGATCGGCAAGACCAAACGTAGATGCAAGATCATTTCGCTGAACACCTTTGCTCAGTCCGCCTGGACCTACCTGATCTCCTGGTTGCTAAACACTTTTGTAACTGCTAAGACTCAAACACATGTAAAGATACAACATATTTTTATTAAGCACTTACAGTTCTGGATCTGCGGTGCGTTACATTTCCAGCTGCCACATCTACTGCCTGACGTAGGCGAGTTCTGATATTATAAAGCATGTATAAGGCGGGGCTTCCACTAACAAGCACTATGATTGGCTAGCATGCAATAGCCGATCTACAACTTTAATTCCCCTTCCCGTTCCCACACTGACATCTCTGTCCTAGGCCTCCTCCATTGTCAGAGTGAGGGTAAATGCAAATTGGGGGAACACCATCTCATATTTCACTTGGGCAGCTTACAACCTAATGGTATGAATATTGATTTATCTAACTGCGTAACCCCTGCATTCCCTCTCTCTCTATCGCGGGGTGACGCCTGTCTGGACGTGAGTAGTCGCCCAAAGAGTCGTTCGTACCTTTTTCTGGGCGCCGCTGGATTTTCAACATGTTGAACTTTTTCAGCGACCTGTTGTGACTATACAAGGATTTAGTTACTGATCTATTTCTGCTGTTTATTATGCCCCCTGTAGTAAATATAGGTCCAAAATATGTAATCAGTATCTCCGATAAGTCTTTATTACATCCCTGCTTTTATATTCTAGTCCCCAAGTTTCCCAACCTGGGGTAAATTTACCCACCCAGGGGGTAAATTTCACCCACCCAGGGGGTAAATTCGTTGATTCTGAATTTGTACATATTTTTTTCTCATTGACTGTCTATGTTTGGTTCTGTTCATCATTAGTTGTTCCTAAATAAGTGAAATAACATTGTTATGTGCTATTAAAGTTACCAGGGGTAAACGGGCCAAAAAGGTTGGGAACCCCTGTTCTAGTCCTTTCGAAATGAATGCTAACATTGCATTTGCCTTCCTTACTGCAGCTTTAATCTGCAAATTAACCTTTTGGCAATTGTGCGCCAGCACTCCCAAGTCGCTTTGCATCTTTGATTGCTGAATCCTCTCCCAATTTAGCAAATAGTTCATGCCTTTATTCCTACTACCAAAGTGCATGAACCCACACTTTGCTGCAATTTAAGAAACTTTTTATGCGGGGAAGTTAGCATAGATAAGGACAAACTGTTTCCTCAGCTGAGAGATGAAGAACAGGAGGCATTTCTTTAAAACAAATCTTACTAAACACTTACAATTACAACAGGTGGTAAAAAATTGGAACTCTCTTGGACAGGTACTTGGATAAACAAATTTAGTGGGATAAGGGCCAAACGCAGGCAAATTAGGTTAGCTTAGATGGCGTTTCGTGGTCAGCATGGACAGATTGGGCCGAAGGGCCTATTCCCATGCTGTGTGGGTATATGACTTATGCAAGCAAAAATAAAGTCATGGAGTCGTACACTGTAGAAACAGACCATTTGACCCACTTATCCATGCTGATAATTTTCCCCATTTACACTGATCCCACGCGCCTACTTTTGGACTGTTTCCTTCTATTTGTGCCTGTCAAGATGTCGCATAAATGTAGTAATTGTACTTAATTCTACCATCTCCCCTGGCACCAGGTTCCAGATATCAACCACCCAGCTTCCCTTTAAAACTCTTTCCTCTCACTCTAAATCTATGTTCTCGATTTTTGATACCACGGAAACAGATTTGGACTGTCTGCAGCCTCGCGTAATCCGACATAGCTCTATTACGTCATCCATCAGTCTCCTTCACCCCAGGGGATACGAACCCAGCCTTTCCAATCTCTCTCTGTTATTAGAGTCCTCCAATCCAGATAGTATCATAGTAAATCTCCTCTGCACTCTTCCCAATGCAATCACATGCCTTCTATGCTGTGGTGACCAGAAATGCAGACAGTATTCCCAAGTGCAGCCGAACCAGCATTTTCTAAAATTGCAACATAAATCCCAGCACTTAGATTTCTAGCTCTGGTCTATGATAGCAAACATGTCATGTATCTCTTCACAATCCTATTGTTACCAATTTCAGGGAACTATGGACGTAAATCCCGAGTTCTCTGTTCATCAACATAAGTTTTAGTTTTGGAGATACAGCGCGGAAACAGGCCCTTCGGCCCACCGAGTCTGTCTAATCCTGTAGATGCAAGTATATCATTGGGGTTAGAATTACCCAACGCTAACTTGTTGTAGCGTCAGACAACCTTTCGTGCTACGCACGATACCACCGATTTTCCACACATGTACTAATCATACCTCCTCTATTCACATCCAAGTCATTAACGTATATCACAAACAACAAGAATCCCAGTGTTAATCCCTGCAGCACACCACTAGTCACAGATTTCCAATCAGTAAAACATCCTTTTACCAGCAAGTTCTGCCTTTAATCACCAATCCTTTTGGATCCAATTAGCCAATTCACCTTGGATTCCATCTGTTTTAATCTTCTGGACCAACTAGGTTATGCTAGGTCAATTATCCTCTTTAAGTTCAAAGATCAGAATCTTTTAATGTAAAGGTATTTAGAAATCGAAAGAAAAATGAATAAGGATACTGCAGGTCAGGCATGATATCACGGAATGACCAACCAAGCAGGATTGTGAGCAAGTCTGAAGAACGGTCTCAACCCGAAACGTCACCCATTCGTTCTCTCCAGAGATGCTGCCGAGTTGTTCCAGCATTTTGTGTCTATTTTAGGGTTGTGAGCAAAATGGTCAAAATCTGTCAATATATGCTGCTTTGACAAACAAGAGCACAAACTAGACGATTTGTCATAAACACCCATAGTTCCTCACTGTATACCAACTTATTGCCTGGTTATCAGCACCAATATAGCCCGTGTTTGACCATGGCAGTTCGTGAGATTGCAGAACTGATCTCCAAGTCATGCTTACTATAATGAAAAAATAACATAAAAAGTACTTCAATGACTATGAAGCAACGTGTACTTTTCTGAAATTGTGAAAGACAATCTACAATCCTATCTTTCATTCTTTCTACTGACCCACGGTGAAAGTGACATCGTAAAATATTAAGTATTAGTTGATGCCTTCAACAGTCAACGAACCTGTAATTTTACTTAAAATGTATTCAACTGAAACTTTATAACCTCCTTTTCCCTCACACGTGCTGACTGACCTGCATACATGTCCAGCATTTTGTTTTTACTGATGACAATCATTGTGTAAGCTGACACATGAAGAACATCATTGCACTGAGATCTCAGAGGAAGGGTTAATGATGCCCATGGAACTACAGTCTATCAAGTGCTGCACCTTTAGCACAAATGCGGAGAAAACTACATCATAGAATTATAGAATGTTGCAGCACAAAAAATGACCAATGCTGGCTTCCATTCGCTGGAACAGTTCTCCAGTTATTCCAAATGCCTTCTTCTTCTCCACGGTGTACAGATCCCAATAATCTTTGGTGGAAGTAAATATTCATAATGTTAAATCTTTTTGCTGCAGTTACTGACTGTATCAAGTCTGCTCTTCACCTTTTTTTCCTCATATATAGAATCATGATTTTTTTTGTCTCTGTTCATAGCAAAAAAAATCTTATCCACATCATCATCTTCTGCATATTTTCCAGGCCTTAGTTTTGTAAATGAAGCAGAGCAACTAAACCTGGATGGAATATTCTAATTATGACCTAAACAATGATTGGTCTAAATCTGTCATTACCCAATTGCTTTTGTCTCCTGTCACTCCACTGAGAAACTTTGCATCCCATTTGCTTTGTCCATTTTCCCACTTCTAAAAGATACACCTCCCGCAGCCGACTTTGGAACCCCCAGGGTACCTTTGAAGGTGCAGAAAGCAAGCCCACAGCCCACTCACAAGCACCAATCCTCTCTTCCACCTGCCACCGTTACCACCTTGGTTTAAAACAAAGAATTTCATTGTTTCCAGGTGCATGTGACCACTGAAATCTGATTTTAAATTTGGAAGTCTAAAGGATGACGCTGTATCTGCCTTTAGCTCTCTTCCCTTAAGTTCGAATCCACCTACAACAGTTCAAATCTCATGCTAACCCAGCGAACATATATCGTCTGAAGAAGGGTTTCGGCCCGAAATGTTGCCTATTTCCTTCGCTCCATAGATGCTGCTGCACCCGCTGAGTTTCTCCAGCATTTTTGTCTACCTATCATCATTGCATCTCCAGGTGTGATCATTCCCCAGACAATTACAAAGTTGCAAATTGTATGCCACCCAACATATCTAACTGATGTGAAAGTGAAAACTGAATGAAGTCTAAACTAATGTAATATCAGCATAAAGTTGTTTGTTGAACTATTATGGGCAGTTTATTTTGCAGGACACTACAAAATAGATGAAGTACCAATCAGTAGTATTAACAAGCATAATCTTATTTCACATTTTAAAAATTAAACTTGCATTTATGTATCACCTTTTCACGATCTGGGAACCTCAAAGCATCATCCTGGAATGTAATACTTACAAATTGTTACTAATGACACCAGGTTTGTTTTGGTCAATACAACATTGCATAAAAACCATATTATAATGCATGGTGCTGCTATATATGCCTGTACAATACTGCGTGGAGTTATGATATACACCAGTACAATTTTGCAAGATCCTTGACAATTCAGTGTCATGCTGTGATATATGATAGATGAGTTTAATACTGCATTGTGGCGGCTCCCAAGGGTCGTGCCATCATAGTGTCGAACCCCTCGGCACATGAGTGGTTCAGTCCGGAGGCGGCCCTTAGCCAGAGGGTTTAAAGGCAGGGGTTTGGATGCCATCTTCCTCTCGTTTGGATTTCCCTACAACCGGGAGGAACATAATAAAAGGTGCCTCTCAAAACACTGTACTTCGTGCCTCCTTTTGAGACCCACGCACTACAGCATTATGAAAAGTACACGGTAATACAATACTGGACAATTTAATAATATAAACTACTGGAAGTTATATACAATAAACTGCAAGGAAAAGCCTGGGAACTGTAGGCCAGTGCGTCTAACATCTGTGGTCGGAACATTACCACAAGGAATTCTGAGGGATAAATAGACATGCATTTAGATAGATGAGGGCAGATTAGGGAGTCAGCAAGGTTTTGTACGTGGGAGATCATGTCTCATAAACACGATTGAATTTTTTGAAGATAAAACCAGAAAGTTTGATGATGGCAGGACTGTATGTATGGATTTCAGCAAGACATTTGACAAGGCTCACATGGCAGGCTGTACTGGAAGGTTAGATCGCATGGGACTGGATAGAAAATTGGCTTCCTAGAAGGACCTGGAGGGTGATGGTGGAAGGTTGCTTTTCGGACTGGAGACCTGTGACTAGTCGTGTGCCTCAGGGTTTGGTGTTAGTCCTGTTGCTGTTTGTCATCTATATCAACGATTTGGATGAGAACGTACAAGGCATGATTAGTATGTTTGCAGGTGACACTAAAGTGGGTGGTATTGCAGAAAGCGAAGATGTATGTAAATAATTACAGCAGGATCTTGATTCATTGGGCAAGTGAGCTTAAGAATGACCAATGGAGTTTATTACAGAGAAGTGTGAGATGTTGCATTCTGGGACGTCAGACCTACACAGTACATGGCATGGCTCTGGGACGTGTTGTAGAGCAGAGGAATCTAGGAGTACAGGTAGATAGTTCCTTCAAAGTGGTGTCACAGGTAGATAGGGTGTTCAAGTCAGAGTATTGAGTAGATAAGTTGGGAAGTCATGTTACAGTTGTACAAGACATTGGTGAGGCTGTGTTTAGTGTTCAATCTTGGTCACCATGTTATAGGAAAGATGTCAAGCTAGAAAGGGTACAGAGAAGATTTACGTTGCCTGGACTTGAGGGCCTGTGCTATAGGGAGAGGTTGAGTGAGCTAATACCCTATTCCTTGGAGCGCTGGAGGATGAGGGGTTATCTTATAGAGATGCATAAGATCATGATAGGTATAGATAGGGTAAATGCAGAGTCTTTTACCCAGAGTAGGGGAATATAAGTTTAAGGTGCGGCAGGAGGAAGAGGGGGGGGAGAGAGGATTTAATAGAAACCTGAGGGGCAACTTTTTTTTATACAAAGGGTGGTAGGTATATGGAACGAGCTGCCAATGGAGATTGAGGCAGGTACTATCACAACATTAAAAAAACATTTGGACAGGTAGATAGATAAGATTTAGAAGAATATGGGCCAAATGTAGGCAGATCGGAGTAGTGTAGAAGGGGCACGTTGGTCAGCATTGGCAAGTGGGGCTGAAGGGCTTGTATCCATGCTGTATCACTATGTCACTACTATGTTACTATATTGTTGCATACATACTCTCCCATTTCATTACTCCATGATGACAAAACATATGCCCATACCACTCCTGTATTACGTGCAATATTTACTAATATGTTAATACACAATGGCATGAAATACAGTTCCAAACTGCATGATGTTGTAATACAGGTAAGGAACAACTGCATACTGTAGGGATATACCTCTACAATTTGACACACAATACCACATACATTTCTGCAACGTTGCATGTTATTACTCCATATTTGGACACACTTCAACAAATTGCCACAGGAAATTTCTGCTAACTGATGTATTGTTGCTAATATACCCAATTAAATATTACATGATGAAAACAAATCAATCGACCGATTGTTCTAGACTGGTGTTAATACTTCACTTCAGCTTCCAGACACATTACACACTTTTGGCCTGGAACAGAGAGGTAATCATGAGGAAGACACACCAATGCCTCTACTTGCTCAGAAGATTAGTGATTCACAATGCCACCTCTATAAGAAACTTCAAGGATATACTGTAGGCAGTATCCTGACGGGGATGCATCATGGCCTGGTACAGTAGTTCCAATGCATTGGAACTCAAGAGGCTGCAGGATGGGCCATGATGGGCACAGCTCAGCCCACCAGCAAAACATCTATTTGAGGAGCTGCCATCAAGGATCTGTATTATCGGGGCCATGTCCACTTCTCATGGGGCAAGAGGTACAGAACTCTGAAGTTACACACCACTGTGTTCAGGAAGGGCTATTTTTCTGCAACTATCAGGTACTTAAACCACCTGCACAGCCCTAATCCTGCCTCGACAACGATATAGATCGCTACAGGATAGATGGATAGATAGATAGATAGATACTTTATTAATTCCCTCGGGGAAATTCAGATGTTCAGTAGCCAACACAGTCAGAACGTAAAGCAGACAATACATAAAAGCAATAAATACTTTAAAAGAATAAATAACTATTAAAAGTGCAAAGCATCCCCATACAGCTTAACGGTCAGTATTATAAAATCTAACGGCTGCAGGGGTGAAGGATCTCCTGAGCTGCTCTGTACCGCAGCGCAGGGTGAGGAGCTTGTTGTTGTTCCGTGTGCTCCTCTGACCCTCCAGAGTTTCATGGAGGGGGTGCCTGGGGTTGTTGAGGATGACCTGCACCTTGCTCCTCATACACCTCTCAAGCACAGCCACCACAGAGTCCACTCTCCCCCCTGCACTGAGCTAGCTTATATTATAGTCTTTTTCTATTTACTGTGTTGCAGAATTTTGTGTATTTTTCTATAATTTATTTTTCAATGTGTTATTTAATTCTCTGTGCCTGTGATACATGCAAGAGTTTCAGTGTTCATGTACCTCACCGTATTGGTGCATATGATTTAAAAAACTTGACGTGACACCCAATCGGCTCTATCTATGAATATAATCAGTTCATTATCTGCAAAACACTTACTGCTGGACAAAACCCTGATCCAGGAAAAGAGAAACACCTAGCTGTTAAATTAAATACCCCAGTATACCCTAGAGCAGTGATTTTATTTGCAGAATTCCTTGCAAAAGTATGTCACTCATTGAGGAAGACATTGAAGCATGCTGGGCAATCAACAAAATGAAGTACAACAAATAGAAATCTACATGCATTGGACTGTTAGTGACCAGCATCAGACAAACATAGAAAATAGGTGCAGGAGGAGGCCATTTGGCCCTTCGAACCAGCACCGGCATTCATGGCTGATCATCCACAATCAGTACCCGTGCCTGCCTTCTCCCCATATACCTTGATTCCGCAAGCCCCGAGAGCTCTATCTAAAGGGCCTGTCCCACTGTACGAGGTAATTCAAGAGTTCTCCCGGGTTTTCCCCCAATTCGAACTCAGAGAATGTCCGTAGCGGGTCCGTACGAGTTCGTGTATGTCTCGTAGCGGCTGGTAATGCTAACGGTAGGTACTCGGGAAATCCGGCAAACTCGGGACGTTTTTTCAACACTGCAAAAATTGTCCACGAGTAAAAAAATACTCGTGATGAAAAAAATTGTTACTTTTTACTCATACGAGTCGCTACAGGACATCCACGAACTCCTACGGACCCGTTACGGACATTCTCAGAGTTTCTCAGGGGAAAACTCGGGAGAACTCTTGAATTACCTCTTACAGTGCGACAGGCCCTTATCTCTCTTTTAAATTCATCCAGTGAATTGGCCTCTATTGCCTTCTTTGGCAGAGAATTCCACAAATTCACAACTCTCTGGGTGAAAACATTTTTCCTCATCTCAGTTTTAAATGGCCCCCCCTTTATTCTTAGACTGTGGCCCTTGTTCTGGACTCCCCCAACATTGGGAACATTTTTCCTGCATCTAGCTTGTCCAGTCCTTTTATAATTTTATACGTTTCTATAAGATCTCCTCTCATCCTTCTAAATTCTAGTGAATACAAGCCCAGCCTTTCCAATCTTTCATGCGAGTCCCGCCATCCCAGGGATTAACCTCGTGAACCTACCCGACCGCCGGCCTACAACATCCTGAAGCCGCGGTCTCTGGTAGGGAATCGCCGATTCGGGACTTACCGTCCCGACGAGAGGGGCTGTACATCTGCCCACCCACAGCTGCGACTGCAGAGGTTTATGGCCCCGACCACGGGGGAACAATGGAGGAGGATTGTCTGTACTTTGTGCCTTCCACCACAGTGAAGAATGCTGTGGTGAATGTTTGTGTTACATTTTATTGTGTATTGTGTGTTCTTTTTTTATTGTACCGCTGCTGGCAAATTCATTTCACTGCACTTTATTGTGTATGTGATGAATAAAACTGGTTGATTGATTGATTGATCAATAGCAAGGTCCTGGCAGATAGCCAAAGATAAAGAATGCAACTAATTATCTAACTGCGTAACCCCTGCATTCCCTCTCTCTCTATCGCGGGGTGACGCCTGTCTGGACGTGAGTAGTCGCCCAAAGAGTCGTACCTTTTTCTGGGCGCCGCTGGATTTTCAACATGTTGAACTTTTTCAGCGACCTGTTGTGACTATACAAGGATTTAGTTACTGATCTATTTCTGCTGTTTATTATGCCCCCTGCAGTAAATATAGGTCCAAAATATGTAATCAGTATCTCCGATGTCTTTATTACATCCCTGCTTTTATATTCTAGTCCCCAAGTTTCCCAACCTGGGGTAAATTTACCCACCCAGGGGGTAAATTTCACCTACCCAGGGGGTAAATTCGTTGATTCTGAATTTGTACATATTTTTTTCTCATTGACTGTCTATGTTTGGTTCTGTTCATCATTAGTTGTTCCTAAATAAGTGAAATAACATTGTTATGTGCTATTAAAGTTACCAGGGGTAAACGGGCCAAAAAGGATGGGAACCCCTGTACTAGTCCTTTCGAAATGAATGCTAACATTGCATTTGCCTTCCTTACTGCAGCTTTAATCTGCAAATTAACCTTTTGGCAATTGTGCGCCAGCACTCCCAAGTCGCTTTGCATCTTTGATTGCTGAATCCTCTCCCAATTTAGCAAATAGTTCATGCCTTTATTCCTACTACCAAAGTGCATGAACCCACACTTTGCTGCAATTTAAGAAACTTTTTATGCGGGGAAGTTAGCATAGATAAGGACAAACTGTTTCCTCAGCTGAGAGATGAAGAACAGGAGGCATTTCTTTAAAACAAATCTTACTAAACACTTACAATTACAACAGGTGGTAAAAAATTGGAACTCTCTTGGACAGGTACTTGGATAAACAAATTTAGTGGGATAAGGGCCAAACGCAGGCAAATTAGGTTAGCTTAGATGGCGTTTCGTGGTCAGCATGGACAGATTGGGCCGAAGGGCCTATTCCCATGCTGTGTGGGTATATGACATATGCAAGCAAAAATAAAGTCATAGAGTCGTACACTGTAGAAACAGACCATTTGACCCACTTATCCATGCTGATAATTTCCCCCATTACACTGATCCCACGCGCCTACTTTTGTTTCCTTCTATTTGTGCCTGTCAAGATGTCGCATAAAGGTAGTAATTGTACTTAATTCTACCATCTCCCCTGGCACCAGGTTCCAGATATCAACCACTCAGCTTCCCTTTAAAACTCTTTCCTCCCACTCTAAATCTATGTCCTCGATTTTTGATACCACGGAAACAGATTTGGACTGTCTGCAGCCTCGCGTAATCCGACATAGTTCTATTACGTCATCCATCAGTCTCCTTCACCCCAGGGGATACGAACCCAGCCTTTCCAATCTCTCTCTGTTATTAGAGTCCTCCAATCCAGATAGTATCATAGTAAATCTCCTCTGCACTCTTCCCAATGCAATCACATGCCTTCTATGCTGCGGTGACCAGAAATGCAGACAGTATTCCCAAGTGCAGCCGAAACAGCATTTTCTAAAATTGCAACATAAATCCCAGCACTTAGATTTCTAGCTCTGGTCTATGATAGCAAACATGTCATGTATCTCTTCACAATCCTATTGTGTTACCAATTTCAGGGAACTATGGACGTAAATCCCGAGTGTTCATCAACATAAGTTTTAGTTTTGGAGATACAGCGCGGAAACAGGCCCTTCGGCCCACCGAGTCTGTCTAATCCTGTAGATGCAAGTATATCATTGGGGTTAGAATTACCCAACGCTAACTTGTTGTAGTGTCAGACAACCTTTCGTGCTACGCACGATACCACCGATTTTCCACACATGTACTAATCATACCTCCACATCCAAGTCATTAACGTATATCACAAACAACAAGAATCCCGGTGTTAATCCCTGCAGCACACCACTAGTCACAGATTTCCAATCAGTAAAACATCCTTTTACCAGCAAGTTCTGCCTTTAATCACCAATCCATTTTTGGATCCAATTAGCCAATTCACCTTGGATTCCATCTGTTTTAATCTTCTGGACCAACTAGGTTATGCTAGGTCAATTATCCTCTTTAAATTCAAAGATCAGAATCTTTTAATGTAAAGGTATTTAGAAATCGAAAGAAAAATGAATAAGGATACTGCAGGTCAGGCATGATATCACGGAATGACCAACCAAACAGGATTGTGAGCAAGTCTGAAGAACGGTCTCGACCCGAAACGTCACCCATTCGTTCTCTCCAGAGATGCTGCCGAGTTGTTCCAGCATTTTGTGTCTATTTTAGGATTGTGAGCAAAATGGTCCAAAATCTGTCAATATATGCTGCTTTGACAAACAAGAGCACAAACTAGACGATCTGTCATAAACACCCATAGTTCCTCACTGTATACCAACTTATTGCCTGGTTGTCAGCACCAATATAGCCCGTGTTTGACCATGGCAGTTCGTGAGATTGCAGAACTGATCTCCAAGTCATGCTTACTATAATGAAAAAATAACATAAAAAGTACTTCAATATGAAGCAATGTGTACTTTTCTGAAATTGTGAAAGACAATCTACAATCCTATCTTTCATTCTTTCTACTGACCCATGGTGAAAGTGACATCGTAAAATATTAAGTATAGTTGATGCCTTCAACAGTCAACGAACCTGTAATTTTACTTAAAATGTATTCAACTGAAACTTTATAACCTCCTTTTCCCTCACACGTGCTGACTGACCTGCCATACATGTCCAGCATTTTGTTTTTACTGATGATAATCATTGTGTAAGCTGACACATGAAGAACACCATTGCACTGAGATCTCAGAGGAAGAGTTAATGATGCCCATGGCACTACAGTCTATCAAGTGCTGCACCTTTAGCACAAATGCGGAGAAAACTACATCATAGAATTATAGAATGTTGCAGCACAAAAAATGACCAATGCTGGCTTCCATTCGCTGGAACAGTTCTCCAGTAATTCCAAACGCCCTCTTCTTCTCCACGGTGTACAGATCCCAATAATCTTTGGTGGAAGTAAATGTTCATAATGTTAAATCTTTTTGCTGCAGTTACTGACTTTATCAAGTCTGCTCTTCACCTTTTTTTCCTCATATATAGAATCATGATTTTTTTTGTCTCTGTTCATAGCAAAATAAATCTTATCCACATCATCATCTTCTGCATATTTTCCAGGCCTTAGTTTTGTAAATGAAGCAGAGCAACTAAACCTGGATGGAATATTCTAATTATGACCTAAACAATGATTGGTCTAAATCTGTCATTACCCAATTGCTTTTGTCTCCTGTCACTCCACTGAGAAACTTTGCATCCCATTTGCTTTGTCCATTTTCCCACTTCTAAAAGATACACCTCCCGCAACCGACTTTGGAACCCTCAGGGTACCTTTGAAGGTGCAGGAAGCAAGCCCACAGCCCACTCACAAGCACCAATCCTCTCTTCCACCTGCCACCGTTACCACCTTGGTTTAAAACAAAGAATTTCATTGTTTCCAGGTGCATGTGACCACTGAAATCTGATTTTAAATTTGGAAGTCTAAAGGATGACGCTGTATCTGCCTTTAGCTCTCTTCCCTTAAGTTCGAATCCACCTACAACAGTTCAAATCTCATGCTAACCCAGCGAACATATATCGTCTGAAGAAGGGTTTCGGCCCGAAATGTTGCCTATTTCCTTCGCTCCATAGATGCTGCTGCACCCGCTGAGTTTCTCCAGCATTTTTGTCTACCTATCATCATTGCATCTCCAGGTGTGATCATTCCCCAGACAATTACAAAGTTGCAAATTGTATGCCACCCAACATATCTAACTGATGTGAAAGTGAAAACTGAATGAAGTCTAAACTAATGTAATATCAGCATAAAGTTGTTTGTTGAACTATTATGGGCAGTTTATTTTGCAGGACACTACAAAATAGATGAAGTACCAATCAGTAGTATTAACAAGCATAATCTTATTTCACATTTTAAAAATTAAACTTGCATTTATGTATCACCTTTTCACGATCTGGGAACCTCAAAGCATCATCCTGGAATGTAATACTTACAAATTGTTACTAATGACACCAGGTTTGTTTTGGTCAATACAACATTGCATAAAAACCATATTATAATGCATGGTGCTGCTATATATGCCTGTACAATACTGCGTGGAGTTATGATATACACCAGTACAATTTTGCAAGATCCTTGACAATTCAGTGTCATGCTGTGATATATGATAGATGAGTTTAATACTGCATTGTGGCGGCTCCCAAGGGTCGTGCCATCATAGTGTCGAACCCCTCGGCACATGAGTGGTTCAGTCCGGAGGCGGCCCTTAGCCAGAGGGTTTAAAGGCAGGGGTTTGGATGCCATCTTCCTCTCGTTTGGATTTCCCTACAACCGGGAGGAACATAATAAAAGGTGCCTCTCAAAACACTGTACTTCGTGCCTCCTTTTGAGACCCACGCACTACAGCATTATGAAAAGTACACGGTAATACAATACTGGACAATTTAATAATATAAACTACTGGAAGTTATATACAATAAACTGCAAGGAAAAGCCTGGGAACTGTAGGCCAGTGCGTCTAACATCTGTGGTCGGAACATTACCACAAGGAATTCTGAGGGATAAATAGACATGCATTTAGATAGATGAGGGCAGATTAGGGAGTCAGCAAGGTTTTGTACGTGGGAGATCATGTCTCATAAACACGATTGAATTTTTTGAAGATAAAACCAGAAAGTTTGATGATGGCAGGACTGTATGTATGGATTTCAGCAAGACATTTGACAAGGCTCACATGGCAGGCTGTACTGGAAGGTTAGATCGCATGGGACTGGATAGAAAATTGGCTTCCTAGAAGGACCTGGAGGGTGATGGTGGAAGGTTGCTTTTCGGACTGGAGACCTGTGACTAGTCGTGTGCCTCAGGGTTTGGTGTTAGTCCTGTTGCTGTTTGTCATCTATATCAACGATTTGGATGAGAACGTACAAGGCATGATTAGTATGTTTGCAGGTGACACTAAAGTGGGTGGTATTGCAGAAAGCGAAGATGTATGTAAATAATTACAGCAGGATCTTGATTCATTGGGCAAGTGAGCTTAAGAATGACCAATGGAGTTTATTACAGAGAAGTGTGAGATGTTGCATTCTGGGACGTCAGACCTACACAGTACATGGCATGGCTCTGGGACGTGTTGTAGAGCAGAGGAATCTAGGAGTACAGGTAGATAGTTCCTTCAAAGTGGTGTCACAGGTAGATAGGGTGTTCAAGTCAGAGTATTGAGTAGATAAGTTGGGAAGTCATGTTACAGTTGTACAAGACATTGGTGAGGCTGTGTTTAGTGTTCAATCTTGGTCACCATGTTATAGGAAAGATGTCAAGCTAGAAAGGGTACAGAGAAGATTTACGTTGCCTGGACTTGAGGGCCTGTGCTATAGGGAGAGGTTGAGTGAGCTAATACCCTATTCCTTGGAGCGCTGGAGGATGAGGGGTTATCTTATAGAGATGCATAAGATCATGATAGGTATAGATAGGGTAAATGCAGAGTCTTTTACCCAGAGTAGGGGAATATAAGTTTAAGGTGCGGCAGGAGGAAGAGGGGGGGGAGAGAGGATTTAATAGAAACCTGAGGGGCAACTTTTTTTTATACAAAGGGTGGTAGGTATATGGAACGAGCTGCCAATGGAGATTGAGGCAGGTACTATCACAACATTAAAAAAACATTTGGACAGGTAGATAGATAAGATTTAGAAGAATATGGGCCAAATGTAGGCAGATCGGAGTAGTGTAGAAGGGGCACGTTGGTCAGCATTGGCAAGTGGGGCTGAAGGGCTTGTATCCATGCTGTATCACTATGTCACTACTATGTTACTATATTGTTGCATACATACTCTCCCATTTCATTACTCCATGATGACAAAACATATGCCCATACCACTCCTGTATTACGTGCAATATTTACTAATATGTTAATACACAATGGCATGAAATACAGTTCCAAACTGCATGATGTTGTAATACAGGTAAGGAACAACTGCATACTGTAGGGATATACCTCTACAATTTGACACACAATACCACATACATTTCTGCAACGTTGCATGTTATTACTCCATATTTGGACACACTTCAACAAATTGCCACAGGAAATTTCTGCTAACTGATGTATTGTTGCTAATATACCCAATTAAATATTACATGATGAAAACAAATCAATCGACCGATTGTTCTAGACTGGTGTTAATACTTCACTTCAGCTTCCAGACACATTACACACTTTTGGCCTGGAACAGAGAGGTAATCATGAGGAAGACACACCAATGCCTCTACTTGCTCAGAAGATTAGTGATTCACAATGCCACCTCTATAAGAAACTTCAAGGATATACTGTAGGCAGTATCCTGACGGGGATGCATCATGGCCTGGTACAGTAGTTCCAATGCATTGGAACTCAAGAGGCTGCAGGATGGGCCATGATGGGCACAGCTCAGCCCACCAGCAAAACATCTATTTGAGGAGCTGCCATCAAGGATCTGTATTATCGGGGCCATGTCCACTTCTCATGGGGCAAGAGGTACAGAACTCTGAAGTTACACACCACTGTGTTCAGGAAGGGCTATTTTTCTGCAACTATCAGGTACTTAAACCACCTGCACAGCCCTAATCCTGCCTCGACAACGATATAGATCGCTACAGGATAGATGGATAGATAGATAGATAGATACTTTATTAATTCCCTCGGGGAAATTCAGATGTTCAGTAGCCAACACAGTCAGAACGTAAAGCAGACAATACATAAAAGCAATAAATACTTTAAAAGAATAAATAACTATTAAAAGTGCAAAGCATCCCCATACAGCTTAACGGTCAGTATTATAAAATCTAACGGCTGCAGGGGTGAAGGATCTCCTGAGCTGCTCTGTACCGCAGCGCAGGGTGAGGAGCTTGTTGTTGTTCCGTGTGCTCCTCTGACCCTCCAGAGTTTCATGGAGGGGGTGCCTGGGGTTGTTGAGGATGACCTGCACCTTGCTCCTCATACACCTCTCAAGCACAGCCACCACAGAGTCCACTCTCCCCCCTGCACTGAGCTAGCTTATATTATAGTCTTTTTCTATTTACTGTGTTGCAGAATTTTGTGTATTTTTCTATAATTTATTTTTCAATGTGTTATTTAATTCTCTGTGCCTGTGATACATGCAAGAGTTTCAGTGTTCATGTACCTCACCGTATTGGTGCATATGATTTAAAAAACTTGACGTGACACCCAATCGGCTCTATCTATGAATATAATCAGTTCATTATCTGCAAAACACTTACTGCTGGACAAAACCCTGATCCAGGAAAAGAGAAACACCTAGCTGTTAAATTAAATACCCCAGTATACCCTAGAGCAGTGATTTTATTTGCAGAATTCCTTGCAAAAGTATGTCACTCATTGAGGAAGACATTGAAGCATGCTGGGCAATCAACAAAATGAAGTACAACAAATAGAAATCTACATGCATTGGACTGTTAGTGACCAGCATCAGACAAACATAGAAAATAGGTGCAGGAGGAGGCCATTTGGCCCTTCGAACCAGCACCGGCATTCATGGCTGATCATCCACAATCAGTACCCGTGCCTGCCTTCTCCCCATATACCTTGATTCCGCAAGCCCCGAGAGCTCTATCTAAAGGGCCTGTCCCACTGTACGAGGTAATTCAAGAGTTCTCCCGGGTTTTCCCCCAATTCGAACTCAGAGAATGTCCGTAGCGGGTCCGTACGAGTTCGTGTATGTCTCGTAGCGGCTGGTAATGCTAACGGTAGGTACTCGGGAAATCCGGCAAACTCGGGACGTTTTTTCAACACTGCAAAAATTGTCCACGAGTAAAAAAATACTCGTGATGAAAAAAATTGTTACTTTTTACTCATACGAGTCGCTACAGGACATCCACGAACTCCTACGGACCCGTTACGGACATTCTCAGAGTTTCTCAGGGGAAAACTCGGGAGAACTCTTGAATTACCTCTTACAGTGCGACAGGCCCTTATCTCTCTTTTAAATTCATCCAGTGAATTGGCCTCTATTGCCTTCTTTGGCAGAGAATTCCACAAATTCACAACTCTCTGGGTGAAAACATTTTTCCTCATCTCAGTTTTAAATGGCCCCCCCTTTATTCTTAGACTGTGGCCCTTGTTCTGGACTCCCCCAACATTGGGAACATTTTTCCTGCATCTAGCTTGTCCAGTCCTTTTATAATTTTATACGTTTCTATAAGATCTCCTCTCATCCTTCTAAATTCTAGTGAATACAAGCCCAGCCTTTCCAATCTTTCATGCGAGTCCCGCCATCCCAGGGATTAACCTCGTGAACCTACCCGACCGCCGGCCTACAACATCCTGAAGCCGCGGTCTCTGGTAGGGAATCGCCGATTCGGGACTTACCGTCCCGACGAGAGGGGCTGTACATCTGCCCACCCACAGCTGCGACTGCAGAGGTTTATGGCCCCGACCACGGGGGAACAATGGAGGAGGATTGTCTGTACTTTGTGCCTTCCACCACAGTGAAGAATGCTGTGGTGAATGTTTGTGTTACATTTTATTGTGTATTGTGTGTTCTTTTTTTATTGTACCGCTGCTGGCAAATTCATTTCACTGCACTTTATTGTGTATGTGATGAATAAAACTGGTTGATTGATTGATTGATCAATAGCAAGGTCCTGGCAGATAGCCAAAGATAAAGAATGCAATGGGGTCTATGACAACAAAACATAAACTTGCATTTGCATTACATCTTCTCGGGGTACTGATTGGGGATGATCAGCCATGATCACATTAAATGGCGGTGCTGGCTCGAAGGGCCGAATGGCCTACTCCTGCACCTATTGCCTATTGTCTATCAAACCATAGAACATCTTTAACCTTGACTGTAAGAGTTATGCTGCAGCTTTATAAAACTTCAGTTAGGCCGCATTTGTAGTATTGCGTACAGTTCTAGTCACATCATTACAGGAAGGATGTTGAGGCTTTGGAAAGAATGAAGAAGTGGTTTACCAAAATACTGCCTCGATTAGAGGGTATTAGCTATGAGAAGAGATTGGGCAAACTTGGATTATTTTCTCCAAAAGGTTAAGAGAGTAAGAATAATGAGAGCCATTGAAAGGGGAAGGATTGCTGGTTTGTTTCGCTGAACACCTCCACTCAGTCCGCCTAAACCTACCTGATCTCCCGGTGCTAAACACTTTAACTCCCCCTCCCACGCTGACCTTTCTGTCCTGGGCATCCTCCACTGTCAGAGTGAGGTCCAGCGCAAATAAGCAAGTTCAGTATTCCGAAAAATGCAAGGAGTCATGGGATTTGTCAAAGGCCACTCGCTATAAAAAAAAAAGCAACGAAGCGCTGGCAATATAAACTGTGTATAAATTCTTATCTTTATTCATGATTTATGTGTAAAAACATTTTTAATCTGAGGAACGGGGGTGCCAAGTAGCGGGAGTGCGGGGTGTAACAACGAGAGAGCGGGGGCAGATGCGAGTGGGAGACGGGGGGTGCGGGGTGGGGGAGAGACTGGACAGACGGAGAGACATAATCAGCAGCTGCGCGCACAAAGACGTGCGCCTCATCGCACCCGGATCCCCGGCGCTGCAAACGCTGCCGAACTGCCACTGAGCCGTCCCCCCCTCCCCCCCCCCCGAATGGGTCAGAGACATCCAGGCCAACCCCGGACTGATGGGACAGGGGCCCGCAGGCCCACAGGCAGCGCGGAGAAGAAGCGCCAACCCCAGCTCAACTCTGCCTGGACGAGGAGAGGCGCAGCCAACAGCCCCCAGGGAGCCTGAGCCAGCATACCCCCCCCCCGCGCCGGCTGCAAGCTCGGCCCGACGCCTCGGACAGAGAGGGGACAGCCCAGCAGCAACACAACGGCGCCCGAAGCGCCGGAGACCCGGGCTGACCCCGACCTTGCTCACTCACCGAAGCATAAAGCAATGAAAATTACAAAATAATCTTAGCTTTTAAAAAAGGAACAATAAATACAACTAATTCATAGTTTGAAAGCTGTATTTTCTTACCTAGAAGAATCAAAGCTGGAAAAAATGGATGAAACGTGTACAGAGCTCCAGTGCTTCCAGCATTGTTTATCCAGAGTGACCTTTGACCTGGGCATGCTCAGTCGGAATACCAAACTCGCTTATTGGAGGAACATATTTCGCTTGGGCGGCTTACACTCCAGCGGTATGAATACTGACTTCTCTAACTTCAAGTAACCTCTCTCTCTCCATCCTTCCCCCATCCTACATTTCCGAGCAGTCTGACTGCCCCCACTGATTAATTTTTTTCTATATAGGCCTCGTTGTCGCCTTCTCCTTGCTAACAATGATCTGTTCTACATTTTCCTTAGACTTCATCCCCTTTTATGTCTCGTTTTCACACCTTACCCTTCCTTATCTGTGTTTCCCTTTCTCCTGACTCAGTCTGAAGAAGGGTCTCGAACCAAAATGTCACCCATTTCTTTTATCCAATGATGCTGCCTGGCCAGCTGTGTTACTCCAGCATTTTGGGTCCCTCTTCGGTGTAAACCAGCATCTGCAGTTCTTTCCTACACATTCCTGAGACTATAGGCCTAGTTCTACTTTGCACCCAGTGGAATTAACTTCTAGCTTCTATCTTGTCAATACCTCTCAAGACTTGCAAGTTTCAACAAGATCATCTCTCATTTTCACTTTCAGTGAATTCATGTTAATCTTTCCAGGAGCAACGGGAAGGGAGTAAACAAGACAGAATGCATAATAATGATGGAGCACTGAAGCATGCAGGACTTTGGAGTATATGCCTAGATATCATATGGTAAAAGGACACGTAGATAAGATTATAGTGGCAAATAGGATAGTTGGCTTTATTGACTAAAACAATCTCGAGGCTCAGGTTTTAAGGCAATGGGTTGAAGAACTGTAGGTGGTAGTGGGACTTTGAGGAGTTGGGAAGGGGGGTATGAGGCAGAGGAGGAAACAAATGTCATTACTGTCCTTAAGGGAAGTTAATCTGCTATCTTCACCGAGCCTAGGCATAGCCTGAATAGCCATCGTCTTGTATCCAAGGTAGCAAAGTCTAAAACTGGAGGACATAAGTTTGTGAGAGAGGAAAACTTTAAAAGGGATCGGAGGGGCAACTTTTCCTATGGAATGCTGCCAGAGAAAGTGACAGAGGTACATACAATTATAGCATTGAAAAGATACTTAGAAAGGTACATAGATAGGAAAGGTCGAGAGGGATATGGCCACATGCAGGCAAGTGCATTAGCTTGGTTAGCATGGACAAGTAGGGCCGAAGAACCAGTTTCCAAGCCGTAGGACTCTATGACTCTCTCTATTGTAGAATTGATGACAAATCAGAAACCATCTATTCCATTATGATGATAAGATCATGTGATCCGAAATTCATTCAATTAAATTAAACACGGTTTTGATATGTAACAATTTTTGAAGGCTTAAAAGATAAATCTCAAATCAGTCACTCTGCTAATCTACTTGTACGAGTCAGTCACTCTATTTTCAAGCTCTCGCATCATAAAGTGCTCTCTCTCATTTTTTTTGAAGAGCTTTTTCTGCCTCGTTGAACCTTACTGCAGAAAAAATATCACTTGGCCCAGCAGTCTGTACCAGTTTTTCTGAAGAGTTATCGACTGAGACCCACTCCAATGTTTCACCCCCCAACCCAATCTTCTCTCCTGAGATGCTGCCCGAGTTACTCCAGCATTTTGTGTCTATCTCCAATCATCCAAGATACCCTGTTTAAGAAGGAACTGCAGATGCTGGAAAATCGAAGGTACACAAAAATGCTGGAGAAACTCAGCGGGTGCAGCTTCTTCAGAAGGGTTTCAGCCCGAAACGTTGCCTTTTTCCTTCGCTCCATAGATGCTGCTGCACCCGCTGAGTTTCTCCAGTATTTTTGTGTACATCCCAGATACCCTTCTATGTAATTAACCACATACAACATTTATAACTGTTTTTCTTTCTGGATTTGTCTTGCAACATGAACTTTACATTTTTTGAACTTTCTACTCAAGGTACTATTTAAATCTTTTTTTCCATGCTTAAGTCAACAAGTGGTTGAAAAGAAAAGATCCTGTTGGAAAGAATTTCAGCAAAACATTTTCCCCTTTCAGATGGTAGTTGTGTGTGTAATTCTATTCATGCATTCTATTATCCTGTCATCTTTGATGACAAATTTCATCAGAAGTCTAAAACTGGAGGACATAAATTAAGCCTAAGCACCAAATAACTAATCACCAATTGAGTGCTACAAAATCCCTTAAATAACTTGGCTCAAGGGCATTTAATTTGTATACTGAAAGTAGAAAAAAATGTTACTGTAGATGCTGGTTTCAACCAAAGATAGACACAAAATGCTGGAGTAACTCAGCGGGTCATGCAGCATCTTTGGAGAAAAAGGATAGGTGACGTTTCAGGTCGGGACCCTTCTATCAGATTGAAAGTAAGTGGAGGGGTGAAGATCTGGGGGCGAAGAAGGAACAGGACTAATCAGGGATGGCCACAAATTTACCTCAGGCCTTGAAAACTAATTGTTGGCTAGGGAAGGTGTGCTCTCAAGAGGAAAACAACGTGGGGAACTGTGGAACTAGTAAAATGACCAGTGGAGGAAGGGGGCAGAGGGTGGGAGGCTTTAAAATTAAAGAATTCAATGTTCATACTGCTGAGTTGTAATCTACCCTGGCGAAATATAAGGTGTTGTTCCTCCAATTTGCATGTGCCCTTACTCTGGCCATGGAGGAGGCCCCGGACAGAAAGGTTAGTATGGGAATGGGAAGAGGAGTTAGAATGGTTGAAACCCAGGAGATCCTGTAGGCCAAGGCGGACTATCGTGGAACTTTTCAACCTCCCCTAACGTTCACAGACTGTTTCTGACCTCAGAAAATAACCCAGTGATATTATTGAGTTATTAACTTCAGCTGTCCATTACAAATTGTATTTTTGTTTCATCTAACATATCATAGAGCAGAACAGTGGGTGCAAAGTGGAAACATTTTAACCTACAGTTTTGTTCAAGTGTAACACGATGGATCCACAAACAAACCATCTCAATATATGCATGCTCAGTCACTGTTAAATGCAATCAAGATGTGGAATGAAACTGCATTTCTCTGATATCCATCAACTCCCACCTTCCAATGGGTCAGTTTACGACATGTCAAATGCTTAAAGGAGAACATCTGAAGTAAAAAGCTGAGGCCACTTTGTTTGAGGGCTCAAATAAACAAATCACCCAAAGTAACTGCGCAAAGAATTATTTTACATGAAAGAATCTTTCATTCCAATTACTCTTCAGTGGGAGTAAAGGGTATTTGAAATGTATTAAATATGGGGTGGCACGGTGGCACAGCGGTAGAGTTAGAATTATAATTTTTTTATGTTCACATTTATAATGAACACTTCCCATATGAACTTGTCACACCATAACTGCACTTCTTCCTCTTCCTCAGAGAAGTGATGAAATGCTACCTCTTGTGGGAGTCATAGCATGTCAATTTAAGCATAGAGGAAATTTATTGTGGAAATATTAAAGAAACAATTTGGGTGGCACAGTGGTGCCTCAGTTGAGCTGCTACCTCACAGTGCCAGGGATCCAGGTTCAATCCGGCATTTGGGTGCAGTCTGTACGGAGTTTGTACGTTCTCCCTGTGACTGCAATGGTTTCCTCCGGGTGCTCCAGTTGCCTCGAAAATTCCAAAGATGCAGATTTGAAGGTTAATTGGCTTCTGTAAAATTGCTCCTAGTATGTAGGACGTAAAAGTGGGATAACATAGAACTAGTGCATGGGTGATCAATAGTTGGCATGCTCGGTGTAGTGTATGGGTGATCAGTTGTTGGCACAGGCTCGGTGGTCTAAAGAGCCTGCTTCTGTACTATATCTCCAATCTAAACTAGTCTGGACAGAATGCATGTCTTAAAATCACAGGTGTATCACCATCCAATTACCTCATCATTCCTGCTGCACTTGAGACATACCTGGTCTTAACTCACAATATTGTATAATATTTATTAATACATAACCCATGAGGCTGAAAATGCACACCTCAGGATCATGAAATCTTTGGTGCGCTTCTGCCGTCAGATGCCTGGGCACCAAACGCTGGACTTCCATCCTGGAACTTTGCTGTCTCTCTGTCCTCCTTGAAAATTCTTCTTAAACCTTAAGGGCCTGTCCCACTTACGCGCTGTTTTCGGCAACTTGCCAGCACCCGTCATCATCGCAGCAGGTCACCGAAAATGTTCAAATTGTTGAAAATCCAGCGTCGACCAGAAAAAGGTACGACTCTTTGGGCGACTGTATGGTCGTGAGTAATCGCCCAAAGAGTTGTAGCTTTTTCTGGTCGCCGCTGGATTTTCAACATTTTGCCATTTTTCGGCGATGACGGCACCGAAAAAAGTGCGTAAGCACTCATCTTTACCATGGCCGTTCAGTCCCTCTACACCGCCATGCCCAACCAGGAAGGTCTCCTAGCCCTCCATTTCTTCTTTGGACAGAGACCCAGCCACTTTCTATAATATTACTTTATGGTGTCTAAGTCACTGGAGACACAAGAAACGCGTTGCTAGTTTACAAAAACAGCCGCCGTGCTGGATTAACTCAGCAGTACAGGCACCATCTCTAGACCATGTTCTCCAGTGATGCTGCCTGATCGGCTGAGTTACCCCAGCACTTTGTGTCTTTTTTCTGTGTCCAAATTGTTTGTGCTGACACCTGTGAAGCCAATTCAGATGTTTTATGTCAGCAAAGACTGTAAATAAATATGTTACCTTTGTATCCATTCAGATTCCCCCTACCAGCCTTCTACTCACTCTGGACCTTTTAAAAAAAATATAACTGCTGGCGAGACTTCAACCATCTTGACGTTTCTACACCTCTTACCCACTCCAATCTTACCCCCCTCATAAGGCACAGCCCTCAAATCGCTTTGCAACAATCCCAACATTACCATTAAACCCACCGACAAGGAATGACCCCTTGTAGTCCGGACGGCTCCTCACCTCCCTTGACCATGACCATAGATGAACACCAGTCCATTAGACTGTCTCTGATTTCATCACCTCTGGTGATCTGCCATCCACTGCCTCCAAACATATCCTTCCCCAGCCCTGCACGGCCCGCTTTACCTCCTCCCCAAAATTCACAAACAGAACTGCCTTGGCATACCCATTGTTTCTGCCTGCTCCTACCCTACTGAACTTATCTCCACATACCTCGAATCCATTCTATCCCCCTTGTCCAATCACTTCCCACTTACATCCAAGACACCTCATACACCTTAAACTCTTTCATAACTTTCATTTTCACTCATCTTTACCATGGCCGTCCAGTCCCTCTACACCGCCATGCCCAACCAGGAAGGTCTCCTAGCCCTCCATTTCTTCCTTGGACAGAAACCCAGCCAATTTCCCTCTACTGATATTCTCCTTCACCTTCACTTAGCAGAACTTGTTCTCACCCTCAACAACTTCTCTTTTGACTCCTCTCACTTTCTGCAAGTTAAAGGTGTAGTCATGGACACTCGCATGGGCTATGCTATTCATGCATTTTTGTTGGTTATGTTGAACAATCCTTGTTCCAGGCGTATACTGGCCCTATCCCCTAACTCCTTCTCCACCAGATCGATGATTGCATTGGGGATACCTCCTGCACCCGTGCAGAACTCATGGAATGTATTAACTTCCATCCTGCCCTCAAATTCCCCATAACTATCTCTGACACCTGTCTTGATCTCTCTGTCTCATCACAGTAGACAGACTATAGACTGACATCTACTACAAACTATTCCCACACTTCTTCCCGCTCTGCCTCTTGTAAAGATGCTATCCCCTATCCATTTTCTCCAGATATGCTGCTTGGCCCGCTGAATTACTCCATAATTTTATGTCTATCTTCATATAGATTATTGTATCAATAGATTTTGTGTCTGGACTGAGCCACACTTTATCCTGTTTATTAATGTTAGTGATATCCTTTATCCTCACTCAAGGCTGCACTTCAAGAGACTAGGCTGGCTCATAGAGCTAAAGAGAAGGTAACCTATATCCCCTTTTATTTAAGCCAATGCTTTCCTTAATCCTGTCCGACTACAACTCAATGAAGATAATTTCTTCCAGCACCAGACCTGAAATTATAAAAATCCTATGCTACACGGAGGTTGCTCAACTGACAGAACAAAGGGAAAGCAAAACCTTCAATAACTCAATTTGTAGCACAACTGTGCACGTACAGATAAAGAAGAATCATACGCATTTAGAATTACAACTTAGGCAATTATCTTGTAAAGCTACACTATCTTGATCAAAATTATATTCACTGTATTTTCCCTTCAGATAATAAATGTCACTTCTTTATTCTCAACTCCATTTTGAACAGATACAACTTCTTAATGATCTGTCATGCAAAATACTACATGCTATCAATCATATCAAAAATGTTGGGTTGCTGCAATTACATTAATACTGACAATATTTAGGCACATGAATGGTTCTGTATTTTATGAGTACATCATCGTCCAGTGGAGATAATAGACCACAACAGAACACAGTATGATTAGTTATTATTAATTCTTCTGAGATTGTAGAAAATGACCTAAAACTGTAACTAAAGTGATTGCATGAACTAAATTAATAAATAAATTGTATAAAAGTAGATAAAAACGCCAAACATACTGTAATATCATACATTCTAATGTTTTATTACAACATTAATGTAATATATTACATCATAAACTATAAGTATCATACATAGACGCAAAATGCTGGAGTAACTCGGTGGGTCAGGCAACATCTCTGGAGAAAAAGAATAGATGACATTTCGGGTCGGAACCCTTCTTCAGACTGAAGTATCAATGTTACAATGGTAAAATGAAGTATCATACTGTTGTATACACTCTAAATTGATACTTTCATAATCTGGTATCTATCTACTTTGGGTTTTGCACAATCATGGTCTATTTTACTTAGATTAACTGATAATTTATTGTATATTGTTTGTTTATGGTGCATTTAACATGCCTGTAAAGCTGCAGCAAGTAAAAAAATCATTGTTTCAGTTCATATCCGGTGCAAATGGCAAATAAATATTCTTGAACATAACATACAGTATTGGCATTTAACACCATACACTGCCACACTGTATAACATACAGTACATACGACAAGGCATGAATTTAATAATTTCATCGTCTTGAAAGAGAAAGGTTGAAAATAATTCCCAAATGCGCTCACTCAACAAGCAGGCTGTTTGATTTGTTTAATTTCAAAATAATCCAGAACCATTAATAAATAAGCCATTAACAAAAAAGACCAAGTCACTGTCAAATAAGTACCAAATGACTTGCAGATATTCACAGAAATGTTTACAGAATTCATAAAGAAAACTGTGCACCCATTTCTTCCTGCCAATATGCTTGTCTTCCTCCTCTGAAATTCTGCACTTGTAAACAGGGTATAATTCCATTGTTATCAAATGCAAGTAGTTACCATCTCAAGAGACCATTTCCACATGCATCAAGACGAGTTTACTGTCATCTGCTACAGTGAGGTGAGTTACTGGTACAGTGAACTTTTTCATTGGCATCAATGGCAATTAGTATCACGCAACATACAAAAACATAAATCATACACATAAATTCTACAAGACTGAATAGAAAAAGGCTGCAAAAAACATTAGTGCAAAGATACACAATCATAAACGTTCATGTTAGTGCAAGAGGCGGTCGGCAGTGTTCAATTGTCGAGGTGGATTAGGAATGTGGTCATACTGTATTTGGTCGTTTAATGTAGCATAAAATGGTAAAGTGCACCAAAATCAGCCAAAAGAAAGACACCTTGATTTAGATGCATTTTCGAGTGATCGGTTGACAGGGCTATACTTACATTGCACAAAAGAACAAACTTGTACTTGTAACATGCCCTACTTGACTTGAAGGTAGCCCAACACATTTTACAATCAGATTTCCAGCAACAGCAGGTTTTGTTTGATTTTCCAGTTTTAGAGTCAAACAAGTACTTTTTAAGTGTAGCTCAATTGTTGTGAGGAATATATAAAATTGGAATACCAAACAGCAATAGAAATATAACGCAGCTGTAAAAATAAGGCCAAAACTATCGTTTTGTAAATTTTGCAAACTATACTTTTCCCCCTTCTGTTCTCTATGTCTCCCCCCCCCCCCCTCCCCACAATTCAATAAATCGCATTCCTTTTATAGAAATATTTTCCACGCTACAGCAAACGCCGCTCTTTCCCCCTGCTTTATTTCCATTCGTTTCTGCCAAGATTGCCGAGGAAGGAACAAAGATCGGCTACTTACGAGACCAACAATTAACCAGAGAACTGCTAAACCCGATTTAAAATTCAATAAATCTTAATGCTATCCACAAAATGGAAGCTTTTCGATCACGGTCTGAGTACAAGGCATACTGTGTCGGAACGGTACAAGAGATAAGCACATGGCTTGCACATTTTCCAGGCTCTATCTCAGCGAGCACCAAATAAGAGCATTTAGAAGACAGACGCCAAAAAAAACTAATATATATTCCTCCACTCGTTAAGGTGGCTCCCTTTTCAACATAAAACTGCACTAAACAAATATATTGGAATCGCTCCGCACTCGACAGGGCCAATACCTACAGGAAGAATCCGCGTTGAACATGTCTGGATCAGGGGCGTCCTTCACTCATCAAGAACCATCAGGCCGGAAGCTCCAGCCAAGGGGAGAGACACAGAAAAATTCGCCTTTAAGCGAGACACCTTCTCTCTGTGCCACAGAAGCCTCCAGATCGTTCACGCAGGCACAGGGCTCAGGCGTCACACTTCTGAATAGCAATGCACGAAGAAAACCGAGCAAAGATTGGATAGACAGCGAGACGGAGACGATTTTTTTCTTTGCCGTCCCACTTTTCAAGAGAGGCAGAGCCAAAAGTTTACGATTCCGTCTGACCTCGCTGCCAAAGATCCGCTATAGGATCTTTGCTCGCTGCTAGAGAAAGAGGAGTGTCCAGCAGAGCAAACTGAAACAGTGACACGTACAAAGAAGCATTATCTGGAACAGATAGGAAATACAAACAGTGTAGGTACACCATGACGCAAAACACACAAGTGGGAGGAAGGACGTTGGAGCTACACATACCGTGTTTGCTGTCATTTACTGTGTGTTTGTTGTCGACCATCACACTATCTATTAGAATAGCTAAAACTGATTAAAACGACCCCCCAGATGCTAAACCTAAGACACAAAATATTGAGTCACATTTGGAGAGGTCCGGGGATAACTCGATAATTTCTGAACTGGTCAAATCTCTTCATTTCCGAACTATACTAAATGTCGCTATTTCATTCTCTACTCCAAAAACAACCCATTTATGAAAATAACTAGTCCCTTATCTGAGATAGTGTTCTGGTAAATCTCTACCTCTCCATGGTCTTTATTTGGGGACACCAATTGTGATTTTGACAGCATGGCTGACATCAAGATAAGATGGGGATATTGCATTTCAAGTTTTCCATATCAATCATTGACATTCTGAAGAACGGTCCTAATGGTTCCCGAACTGAAACATCGCCTATCCATTTCTTCCATATGCCTGACCCGCAGAATTACTCCAGCAATTTGTGTTTTACTCAAGATACTAGCATCTGCAGTCCCTTGTATCGGCATACTCTGCTTAGCCTGCACCTACCATTCTTGCTGCTCTCAATATCTACCTAGAATTTGACCTCTGGGTTCTCCTGAGACCAGCAATTTGACCATCTGACCTGGACTCAGTACCAAAGACCTGCAATGCAGAAATAAGATACACCAGGACCAGAATCCCGAGGTCCTACAGGTCCCATCTACTCTTCTGGACACCTGTCCAGATCCAGATCCAGATTGAGAAGCTGTAAATGAGTACAGAGGTGAACAGCAAGAACGCTGGCAGATGTTATTTTTAAATATCTAGTTATAAAACAAGGTTCTCATGAATGGCCTTGATGAGTTCTGGGTTGTAGATTTGGCCTTTTATAAAAAAGCTAAGCACATGAAAATATATTTGTGAATGTTTCCTGAAGGGAGACATTGGCTGTGCTGTGGTACTTCTGCACAGGATCAGTGGATGTTTGTGCTCATACAGATAGAATGTCCACTTAAGCAACCAGCCTCTGCAAATTCACTTAGAGTCATGGCCCAACCCATCCGTACTGACCAACCCGTCCATACTGACCCATCTAAACTCATCCCATTTGGCGGCATTTGGTCAACCCTTCTTATCCATTCAAATGCCTTTTAAACGCCGTTATTGTACCCGCCTCTGGGAACTTGCTCCTATATACCCACCACTCTGTGTGGGAAAAGGTGCACCTCGGATTTCTATTAGGTTTTTCTCCTTCACTTTAAATCTATTCCCTCCAGTTCTTGATTTCCTTATCTATTTTCCACGTGATTTAATACACCTCTATCACTCCTCAGCAGGCTTCACTCCAAGGAATAAAGTCCAAGCCTGCCCAATCTCTCCCTATAGCTCAGGCCCTCAATTCTTCTCTGCACTCTTTCTAGTTTAATGGCACCCTTCTCGTAGCAGGGCGACCAAAACTGAGCACAATATTCCAAGTGCGACCTCACCAATGTTTTGCACAACTGTAACATAACGTCCCAACTTCTATATTCAATTCCCTGACTGATGAACACAATGTGTGAAAAGCCTGCTTCACCACCCTGCGACGTCAATCTGCAATGCCACTTTCCGTGAACTATGTACTTACACTCCTAGAACTCTTTGCTCAACAACACTCCCCAAGAACCCTATCATTCACTGCGAAGATCTTACCTGGTTTGATTTCCCAAAATATTACACCTCTCATTTAGCTGAATTAAAGTTCATGAGCCATTCTTTGGCTCACTTGCCACTGGTCAAGATGCTGCTGTAATTAATGATTTGCCAACACAATTATCTTTCAAAGAGGAAAGAGAAATAAGAAATAACATTTGAGAGGCATGAGCTAATCTCCTTTTTTTTGCTGGATTAAAAGTTACAATTTAGAATAGCCAAGAAATATTTGCTCAAAAAGTCTGCTTTTGCAGCTGCTGATTTAATGGCAGATATTTGACAGCAAAACACACACCAGTTAGCAAGATATTATGTACACAGATATTTTGTGACACAGATACTGATAATGTACCAGCTGATAACACACCAGAACATAACCTACAACAGTTTACCAAGAACTAGTACATTTTAAGTTAGACCTACACAATTAAAATCTACTTCAATACTAATAAAGTTTGTAATTCAACTCATCACTGGCTCCTCTGTAGTCGTAGTTGTCTCACTTAAACCATTAAAGTCAACTAAACTTAAAATTGTGGTGACTGTTAGTTTCACATCTACAGCAGATCAAGGAACCACAACAGTTTGCAGTGTAGCAAATCATTCAGACCCCCATTACTAGAACGAGCCAAGATTCATTGCATTGTCCTCTCTTTCTGCATTGTCCTGCAACTTGATGTGTAGCAAATTTTTTTTTAAAGCATCAATCTTGGCACCCTATTATTTTTTATTCAATCTTTTCCCTTTCACCACAAACCTATGTTGTCTGGATTTCCCTACCCTTGGAAAAGGACCATGTATTTACGCTATCTATGTCCCTTATGATTTTATATGCCACCACATGATCACCCCTCAATTAACCAGGTTCGTTAAATCTTTCCTTTCTCTTAAACGTACGTCCTCTAGTTCTTCATTCCCCTACCCGAGACAAAAGACTTTGTGCATTCACCTTTTCTATGCCCCTCATGATTTTATACATCTCTATAAGAGTCTCCTTTGGTCAAAGGTACAAAGTCACAGCCTGCCCAACCTCTCCCCATAGCTCTGGCCCTTGAATCGTAGCCGTGTATATATTCTCTTACCTCTTTTCTGCTTTATGGCATCTTGCCTATAGTAGAGTGACCAAAACCAAACACAATGCTCAAGTGTAGCCTCACTAACGTCTTGTACAACTGTAACATAATGTCCCAACCTCCAGACTCAACGACATCTGAAGAAGGTTCCTGACCTTCTTCAGGTACCTATCCATTTTCTCCAGAGATGCTGCCTGACCCACTGAGTTACTCCAGCATTTTGTGTCTATATTTTCTATACCCACTTCTCTGCATCCAAAGTGACCATTTCCATTACGTCATCCATATGTGATAGTGACTATTCCTCTTAATCCATTAGCACTACCTAATCTGATGGGCATGTCTGAAAGCCTTGCATTTCCTACAGTTTATATTCCTTTGTCTGTCAGCTGACTTTGATCATTAGCCTCTACCTATCCCCATGGCAATCCAAGCCAACCTAAACCTGCGATCACAAATATTCCCTTTGCCCTCTCTATCCTTGCTTCTGTCTCATTGGTGTTAATATTGGTTTATTATTGTCTCGTATACTGAATTATATTTTAAAAACTTTGTTTTGTGTGTTATGCAATCTAACCATAGCACACGTGACTACATAAGGTAATGAAAAGGACAAAATAAATAGATGATAACGTTACAGCTACACAGAAATATAGATTAAAACATGTGCAAGGCTGTAACGAGATAGATTGGGAGATCGGCAATGCATCCTTAGCATATAAGGGTCCGTTAACAGTGGGGAAGAAGCTGTTCTTGAATCTTTTGCATGTGCTTTCAAGCTTTTGTATCTTCTGCCTGATGAAAGAAGGGAGAAGAGAGAATGACCAGAGTAAAAGTGGCTCTTGATTCTTGGCTGCTTTCCCGAGGCAGCATGAAATATAGATGGTCAACTGGGGTGGGCTGGTTAGCGTGATGCACTGAGCTGTGTTCACAACTCTGAAATGCTCTGGTCTTGGGCAGAGCGGTTATGCATCCAGATAGGATGCTTTCTATGGTGCATCCATAGAAATTCATAAGAATGATTGGAAACATGCCAAATTTCCTTAACCATCCAACGATGTAGAGGTAGCAGTGTACTTTCTTAGCTGCTGCATCAATGTGGTTGCAGTAGGACAAACATAGCGAAAATTACATCAAGGAACGCGGCGCTCTCAACATCTCTACTTCAGCACCGTTGGTGTTGGTCCACTCTGCTTCCTGGAGTTGCTGACCAGCTTTCCGTAACTTACAGCAAGCTTGATTTTTGTTTACTCCTTCTCAATTTTAATGAAGGATCTTTGGCCTGAAACATTAACTCTTTCCACAGATGCTGCCTAACCTGTTGAAGGTTTCCAGCATTTTCAGAAAATAAATGTATATTTACTGACCAACTGCTCAATTGCTCAGTGTTAATTCACTTTGTTAGCTGATCTTTCATTGCTAAACAAGATTATAGACTTAAGTAGCTAATAAAAACAGATTATTAGAGAAACCCATCCACATTTGATTCTATTCACTTGAAATATATAAAAACTGGAGATTTCTGCTTTTAAATTACACTTTTTTTTTAAACATATGAAATTGCTTCACTGCACCTGTCGTTTTTGGTGGCCAGTATACTGGGAGAAATTCCCTGGGATACTGGGAGAAAATGACATCCACATCCATACTGCATTCTCTCCATACCATAACATACTGATATTATTTCATGCTTAAGTCGCGGAGAGGAATCTTATACAATCTTATTCCATAATAAGTCTGAAGAGGTCTATTCCCCCCTTTATTGCTTCTGAAAGCTTTGTTATTGCAAAAACTCCGTCATGTTCCATTATTATCTTAAAATTTTCAATCAAATCATCAAATATCCAAGGAATACTGCACATATGCTCAAGCTGTATAAGTTTAACGTGCTCCCAAATATCTATATACATCCACTGTTCCTAGCTTTCATGGCAGAAAGGAACAAAGCCTCACTCAATGCATATCAGAGATGAGGGGAATCGATACAGTATATGTGAAAAGTATGATAATCTATTCAATTTGCTATTCCTGACAATGAACAATGTTTCAGAAGCAACTCAACACTGGGCTACTAAATGTTCAATAGGGTCCAATCTAAATCATATCAACAAATGGATTTCAGCATCATCAGGAGTTCTGAAATACTATTGAAACCAGCAATGGTAATAAAGTGCAGACCACATCTAAACTTAATTATATTTCATACAAAACCATAGGCCAGATTGTCAGTTGTTCCTCCTTCAACCCCCCTCCCCTAATCTATCTCCAGGCCACCCCCCTCCCATAGCCCCCGGTTTTCTATCATGCCCAAACGTCCCTATTACCCTTCTCACTGCCAATTCCCTCCAAGCCACCGTAATCCCTCCCCATCCGGCCATGCTCTTCACACTTTCTCCACTTCTCTGTCCCTACCCATGGCCCTTCCACTCCACTCCTCCTCCTTCTGCCTTCGTCCCACCCTGTCAGACCATCCACCTTGGATACTCTCCACCCTTAAGACCACCCCACTCCACCATCCCTCTCCCCAACTCATGAGTGTCTGCTCTGTGAAGGTTGAAAAATTTGGCTCATTTCAAATGCCACCTGGACTTTTTGCTTCATTCGGTGAAGGAAGTGCTTGGAGATTCCTCCCCACTCCTAAATGAAAGTGAACGGATTATCAACCCTTAAGATTTTTACTTCTAATCTATCTATCTATACTATTACTAAAACTCTCATCTTGAGCATTTCCGGTCTGCGTTGTAATTAAATTTGCGCAAAAACGCTACCATATATCGCAAGGATTTTTTCGCCACCTTACTCATCGTTCTCCTCTGCTCCAAGCACACCAAGTTTTTTTCCGATCGGTGAAATAATAGAAAAGTAATGAAGGTTTAAAAAATCGTGAGATCAGCAGATTGGTCTTCTCGCCTGTCAGTCACCATGAAGGTAACGCCCCATCCGGGGGCGAGGAGAATAAAGCCCCGGAGGCCGGGCGTGAGTCAGTCAGCCCGGAAGCCATGAGTGAGAGTTGAGTCCAGAACTGTGAGTCTACAAGCCGTTAGTGAGTGAACTGTGAGTCTACAAGCCGTGCTGAGTGAACTGTGAGTCTACAAACCGTGCTGAGTGAACTGTGAGTCTACAAGCCATTAGTGACTAAACTGTGAGTATACAAGCCGTGAGTGACTGAACTGTTAGTCTACAAGCCGTGGCTGAATCTGGAAATCGCACTCAGTCCAGAGGTCGCGCTCAGTCCGGAGGTCGTGCTCAGTCCAGAAATCAGACCGGAGTCCAGAAGTCGGACACGAGTCCAAGGCTCAGTCCAGAAGTCAGGCGTCAGTATAATCACGAGCGTTTTACTGTCATATGTCCTGGACGTGTGTATGTGATGGAGGGTGTGTGTGTGAGAGAGATGGAGGGTGTGCGTGTATGAGTGTGTGATGGAGGGTGTGTACGAGTGGGTGTGCGTGTGAGTGTGAGATGGAGGGTGTGTGTGTGTGAGGTGGAGGGTGTGGGTGTGAGTGTGTGTGTGTGTGTGTGTGTGTGTGTGTGTGTGTGTGTGTGTGTGTGTGTGTGTGTGTGTGTGTGTGTGTGTGATGGAGGGTGTGTGTGTGTGTGTGATGGAGGGTGTGTGTGTGTGTGTGTGTGTGTGTGTGTGTGTGTGTGTGTGTGTGTGTGTGTGTGTGTGTGTGTGTGTGTGTGTGTGTGTGTGTGTGAGAGAGAGATGGAGGGTGTGTGTGTGTGTGAGATGGAGGGTGTGTGTGTGTGTGTGTGTGTGTGTGTGTGTGTGTGTGTGTGTGTGTGTGTGTGTGTGTGTGTGTGTGTGTGTGTGTGTGATGGAGGGTGTGCGTGTGTGTGTGTGAGATGGAGGGTGTGTGTGTGTGTGTGTGTGTGTGTGTGTGTGTGTGTGTGTGTGTGTGTGTGTGTGTGTGTGTGTGTGTGTGTGTGTGTGATGTAGGGTGTTTGTGTGTGATGGAGGGTATGTGTGTGTGATGGAGGGTGTGTGTGTGTGATGGAGGAGTCCACCAGCCGTGAGTGAACTGTGTCCACCAGCCGTAAGTGACTGAACTATGAGCCCAACAGCCATGAGTGACTGAACTGTGAGTCCACCAGCCGTGAGTGACTGAACTGCGAGTTCACCGGCCGTGAGTGACTGAACTGTGAGTCCACCGGCCGTGAGTGGCTGAAATGTGAGTCCAACGGCCGTGAGTGACTGAACTGTGAGTTCACCGGCTGTGAGTGACCGAACTGTGAGTACACCTGCCGTGATTGAACTGTGAGTCCAAGATTCCATTTGGCCCATAATGTCCATACTAGTCCTCTGGAAACCAGTCTCTTCAGCCCACAACACCCATACTAGCGTTCCAGAAAGCCCCCCCCGCCCCCGCCCCACTGGCCACCAATATTGGAATTGGTGGAGAGGTGGAATATTGCTTTGGAGGACCAGCCCTCCCGTGTGAAAATGGGACCCAACGGGTCCCATGTAGTCTAGTATTCTGTTAAAAGCCGGCTTCCAGTAATAATCAGTCTTAACTGAAAATCCTCCAAGATTTCTACATTTGTCCAATTGTGGCTTCTGTCAAATCCCTGTGTTTTACTGCTCTATCACAAGTCGTATGCCTTCAGCTACCTGGGCTCAAATCTCCGAATTAATATCGTACAATCAATCTCTCCCTCTCCCTCCATCTCTCTCTCCTTTCCCTCCCCTCCCACACACCCCTGTCCCTATTAAGCCAGACCTTCATATCTAATTATGTCCTGGTAACTACTAATATACTCGGTCAGATACAGTTTGATACTATTTGTGCAAAATTGGGTCACTTGATTGTGACAATAGGTGTTTTTAAATCTACATTGTTACAGATAATGTAGATATTTATCTACAGATTACATTTTGTGTCTATCCTCAATCTTCTTGGCCTCGCTCTGGGAGTAGGAGTGGGGGCAGATCCGGATCTGCAACTGCCGTGAGCCCCAGGCTGAGCTCGGAGATCGTTTGCCTGCTTCTGCTGCCATTGGAGGTGAGACGTTGCGTCGCGCCAGGGTCTTGGGCCTGTCCCACTTTGGCCGTCAGTTACGCGACAGGCCGGTGGCACGCGAAGATTTTGTGTATGACGAAGTCCACACTCCTCCACACCACTCCATGCGCCCGTCCCGCGCTACCCACGCGCT
The DNA here is from genome assembly GCF_010909765.2 of Amblyraja radiata. Lineage (NCBI taxonomy): Eukaryota > Metazoa > Chordata > Chondrichthyes > Rajiformes > Rajidae > Amblyraja > Amblyraja radiata. The sequence continues at coordinate 5,893,468 of NC_045979.1, read as the reverse complement.
ACCCACATGCTACCCACAAGCTAGCAGGTTGCGTAAATGGCGCGCGAAATACAGCCAAGTGGGACAGGCCCTTTAGTCTGCATATATAACTTCCAACACTTTTTAATCAGCCTGCTGGGTCAACATATAAAATGCATTTTGCAGCAACTCCAACAAAACTTAACTATTTGTCCAGAGCCCGTGGATAAAATAAGTCCACATTTATTCCATGCTTTATTTTTTCATTTGCACCTATAGAAAAAATAGATGAAAATGCCTGATACACAAAAAGATGCTTTAGGGAACAGCAATTCTTGGTTTCTTGGTCCTCCAAAATATTCCAAATGGAATTTAAACTGGAGGTTAATTGTTTTTAATGATAGCATGAGTCTCTCTCCCAATAAATGTGCAATTTACCTATTGGCTGTTTGCACATTGGCTGTTGTCAACTAATCTACAGGACAAATGGGAAACTTCAATCTTTGTTTCCTTACACCTGAAAGAAGGTCACCAGGTTTAAGTACTTTAGCTGCAGGTTGCAGATAATACTTGTGTATGCATGCATTTAGAGGCCAAACCCTATACCAATGTCCACTTGTTTACCAAGACATTTGACCAGATTGATTAAAATCCACCAAATCCCAACGTCTGCCAATTTGCCACAGTGTATACCATCAGCCTCCACATTAAAGGTCCATGATGGTATCACTTTCCATGTCTGGGGAGGCATATCTCAATGAAGACAGCCATAGATGTTGACACTCACCATCCCTTTCGATGTGACATCTTAGGCTTCGAACATCCAAGGAAAACTGTATTTGAGGATCACAACCAGAAAGGCAGCATAAATGTCATCATCTGTCAAGCTGCAGTGATCCCCACCCTTCAGTATGCTTTAGAATATAGCAGGCATGTCAAAGCACAACAGAGGTATCGATAACAATGTCTACTCAAAATCTTCAAAATCCGTTGGCAGGATAAGGGAAGTACAATCCCGGCTAGCTGCCGCCGTAAACCACCAGCAGGCCCAGACTGTCTGCCATGGACAGAAGACCGAGGACCCGCTCGGAAGATTCAGCTAGCCCACCAAGGAAAGACTCACCCACCGCGGATTAAGGATCCGCTCCGCAGACAAGAACCCACCTGGAAGGCCAGGCTTGCCGGCATAGAGTGGAAAGAGTCAGGTGGAGGCCCTGGTAAACAGTCCGGTTGCCGGAGGCAGTGCAGTGCCTCAACGATGGAATGGGCCGCTGGAGGCCCTGCAACAGCCTGGAGCTCGGCTGAACCGGGCTCCGCTCCAAGAAGCTGAGCACGCCGACTGCACACGGCTAATGGAGGTGGAGCAGCGTTCAGAGAACAACACAGCTATGCCTAGCCAGGCCGACCCTGCAACATCACCAGGACAACGGACCTTCATGGCCAGATCAATAACCCTGCACTTACAACAACTGGGACTTGAAAAGGGCGCCAAACTGGCGACTCTGTATACTGCCTCGGTGCACTACGCCTATACACTTGCACTGTATCTGACATGCTTATCCAAGATGTATTATGCTTATGTATAGTGATACTTCTACAAAAAATGAATTTCACTGTACCTCGGTACATATGACAAATAAAGTACCATAAATCACAATCATTGCCCTCTCCCTGGCCATTAACCCCCGATAAGATGCTACAATGTACAGGCCATGTCATCAGCTTGTCTAACACCAAACTCCTGAAAGAATGTTTTGCTGTGATGAAGCCAAAAATAGATTACTAGGTATCAGGGAAAATAATTGAAGCGAAACAAAAAGTGCTGGAGTAACTCAGCGGGTCTGGCAGCATCTGTGGAGATAAATGGACAGGCGATGGTTGAGGTCTGACAAAGAAGGGTCCCAACCCAAAATGTCACCTTACCATTTCCCTTCACATATACTGCCTGACCTGCTGAGTTGTTCCATCCAGCACATTGTGTTATGCTCAACATTCCAGCACCTGTAGGTACTTATGTCTCTTAAAATAATTCAAGGATGTTTTCAAAGCCTTCTTAGAAATATGTAATATCCCCACTGATTTGTGGGAATGCCTGATCCATGCCCACTCAAAATAGAGCAAAAAACATTCAGGAAGGCTTCAAGGATACAGGTTTATGGTGAGAGGGGGAAGATTTAAAGGGAACTAACAGCCAAGTTTTACACAGAGGGCAGTGGGTATATGAATGGCAATGTTTAAATGATAATTGCACAGGTACATAGAGCGTAAAGGTTTCTTAATGGGCTAAATGTAGGCAAATGGAACTAGCTCAGGAAGGCAAGTGCCTGTTTCCATGCTGTGTAACTCTCTGACAATCCCAAGTTCATCTTTTGGGAACACACAGAAACACCGCATAAATAACAGGTGTGCACCACCGTCCAAAGCTACCCACTTGACCATTGCATCATGCAACTCTTGAGACACGTGGTAAAGACTGCGTGGTAAAGTAATCATCCATCCCCATGCATTGAGTAAGTGTGCCAGTGTTTTGCTTAATTTAGTCTATGTTATAACTATACTACAATGACAATGTGTGCCATGCGAGTTTATACTATGTTGAGTTGTGTGTGCTCGGGCCTTTATATTGACATGTCCATTGTTCCGCTTTCTTCCAATGACACTATGATGCTAGCGCCTGTTCAGATCCTTATACAGCATATGGCCGAACTCCAGTGATAAGATATGCCCAGATCCCAGTGACAGCATGTATCACTGCCTGCCCAGATCCCAGGGAGAGAGTATGTGCCAGTGAGAGGGTAATGCCTATGTCTACTCAGATCCCAATAGCAGCATGAACCCAGATTCCAGTGATGCTGTGCGCACAGATCTCAGTGTCTACCCACATCCCAGTGACAGCAATGCCCAGATCCAACTGATAGCATATACTGGTGTATCCCTACATCCCAGTTAAGTGCCAATGCTTGCTAAGATCCTAGTATGTCGGTGCCAGCTCAGATACCAAAGAGTGCCATTGCATGCACAGATCATAGTGACAGCATGTATCAGTGGCTGCCCAGGTCCTGGAGTGTGTGTCAGTACATTGCCCGGTCTGGAGTGTGTGTCAGTGTAGGCTCAGGTCGTGGAGTGTGTAAGTCCAGTACATGCCCAGATCCTAGAGTGTGTCAGTAGGTACCCAGATCCCAGTGTGTGTGTGTGTGTGTCAGGACATACACAGAGCTGGAGTGTGTGCAAGTACATGCCCTGATCCTGGACTGTATATTAGTGTATAACCTAATGCCCAAGACCTGGAGTATGTCAGTACATCCCCAGATCCCGAAGTGTGTGCCATTTCATGCCCAGGTGCTGGAGTGTGTGTCAGTACATGTCCCGGTGTGTCATTGCTTGCCAGGATTGCCGGGGTGGGTTAGACGAGACTAACTGAGACTGTCAGCCGCTCGGCTGGGAGAGGCCGGTACCCAGTGCCACCACCAGCTGGGGAGAAGGAGAGAAGGAAGGAAGGAGAGGGAGAGGGGCCGGTGCTGGAGCTGCCCGGAGGGGACGCGGCGGCAGAGGGGGGTCTATCAGCCGCTTACCTGCGCTGAGGTTCTCCTGCAGCTTGAGCGGTGCCCGCAGGATGTAGAGGAGGCCCAGCACCAGGACGAACCAGAGCGCCCACAGGTAGGTCCACGACCAACTGACACATCGCTTCAGCCGCTCAACGAACCCCGCCGGGCCCCCCTCCGCCATGTTTGTCCGGCAGGCCTG